>NC_081181.1:10327577-10589113 GCF_029867415.1 Vicia villosa
AAATTCATCATAATACCAGTAATTTGAGAAAGAAATTTACCTCGGATGTTACCGAACTCAAGAAAACGCCAAACGTCGAACTAGGCTGGGAAACGATCAAACTTTCACTATACACAAGTTACCCCTATAGCAAATTCACAAAGTTAGTAACCACCAAGACAAAATCGATTGAACAAAGGAAATCAACAATAGTTTGATGTGTGTACATACTCCTAAATATGTAGTACCAGAGTCAATGATACGAGCTCCAAAGAGATCCAAAGTTATCAATCCAGTCAGACCTATACAAGAAATTCAATTCAATGTATGATTATAATAAGATTGAGAAACACATACACTTGTATTTATACTCATTCTATATCAGTCAATACAGGAAATGTAGTATACACTAAAGACAATATAACATTCATCAATGGCCAAACCAAATCCACTAAACATCATTTTTCTCTCATGGTTTATTCTCCTCTTCATGATAATTATAACTACTGGTACACTTTTATATGTACATTCTAAGACAAGCTAGTATTTTTATTATTACAATAGTAACAAAATAATTTAATTATTAAGAACTTAATGTGCTTTTTACATGCAATTAAATTAATGCAAATTCAAATGGTGCTTAAACAAATTAGTGAAACTGTTTGTATTTGGAGACTCATATGCTGATACAGGAAATTATTTGAACTCATCTTCATATAAACCTCCATATGGGATGATTTTTCCCAGTAAACCTTCTGGAAGTTTCTCCTACGGTCACATCCTCACCGATTACATCTTTAACTCTCTACTCTAATTGTCTCTAAATCTCAAACTAAACAAAAACCGAATTGTTGAAATTATTTAAATTCTTAATATAGTTCATTAAATAAAAATTTAGTTATCAGTTCTAAGCTCAATTCATTGTGCCATCTTCCTATATGAAGATCAAATCTCCTGCACCATATTCATTGAGAAATTTCTCAAAACTACAATATGGTATGAACTTTGCTTACGGAGGCACTAGTATGTTCAATACTTTTATTGATGGACCAAACATGACTCTACAAATCTACTCATTTGAGGAGTTAATTCAACAAAACGTATATACTAAACTCGACATTGAATCCTCGGTTGCCCTCATCAGCGTTTGTTGTAACGACTATCTTACATTTCTTCTTAATAAACGGGTAGAACACTAATGTGAGTTTTTACAACAAAGGCATGGTATTAAACACAACAATCTCATAATGAATCTAAGAGGAAAAGAAAACAACAAAGAACAACAACTGATATTCACAAATACTCACAAACATGAAGCCTTCCAGATATGAAAGCTATGAGAAGTGTGATACCTGGGTGGCGGAGGAGAAGAGACGGAGACGAAACGATGGTGGTGGACGGAGGAGAAGAAGTTCGCGCGATGGTGGTGGACGGAGGACCGACGACGGTGAGGGGTGGGGTTTCTGGTTCGCGTGCAGAGAGAAAAAGAAAGAGAGAAAGTGAGAAACAGTAGAAGCGTGTTTTTGGTTTTAATTTTAGTAATAAGGCTACTAAAGCGCTTCTGGAAAGCGCTCTCATAGCCTGGGCTATACCAGCGCTTTTGACAAAAAGCGCTCTCATTAAACACCCCTACCAGAGCGCTTTTGAAAAGCGCTTTCGTTCCCCCCACGTTCCCCCCACCTACCAGAGCGCTTTTGTAAAGCGCTTTCGTACCCCCCCCCTACCAGAGCGCTTTTGAAAAGCGCTCTCATAACCCCCCCCTACCAGAGCGCTTCTTAAAAGCGCTTTCATACCCCCCCACTATTAGAGCGCTTTTTTAGCGTGTTTTTTAATTTTGTCTTTAGCGAAGCCTATGCCAGCGCTTTTCCTAAAAGCGCTTTCGTAGGGGTGCTGCTAAAAGCCAAATTTGGCGTAGTGCATCTACAGTTCTGCAGGCTGCTTTCAACGTAGATGCTGAAACTGAGAAACTCTTCCGTTCTAAGAGAACTGGAGATGCCATTTTCTTCCCTCCTCCAAATTAACTAGAATGAATATAAGTGTCTATAACATAAGTCATTATTGACAATAATACCTTCTAAGAGTTTACAATGTATCAGCTGTTTGATTTTGTTTCATGTTTCGTATCAGTACTTTATATAAGAGTTGATTGCCTATGCTTCAAGTTTATGCTCTCAAGGTTTACTAGCATAGTTATCTAAATTTAGCATTTTATATGCCAAATTAGTTTGTTAATTAATATGGCTTCGTTTTGGTTCGTATTGTTGTTATTATTTTGATTGTATGAGTAATTTCTTCTCTATACTATATGCTGTCTGTATTATGTTGAAGGAATTTATACTTTGTAGATTTTTGATGAAATATGAATACATACATTTTGATTGTATGATTACTTAATGCAATGAACAGAAAGTTAAAAACTACTAGTAGTATATTATATATTTAAATTATTTATTGTAAAATGGATCAAGTAAAAATATTTTAAACTTGTATTTATTTTTTCTATTTTTTATATATTTTATATTAGTGTAATATGAAATATTTGATTGAGAGTGTGTCAGTACCAGGGGACCAATAATGATTCAGGGTAGATTTTATATTGGAACCATTTTTAATTAATAACTATTCTTTACCTGTCATTTGAGAAAGATGGTGATTTTTCTAGTGTTTTTTGTTTTCCATTTGTGTTGTCTTCATATTATTCTCTATATATTAGTTTTTTCTCAACAACATATTCATCTCAATAAAATGCTCGTTATTATTTGTAATTCAACATTAATGCTTGTATCTAGAAGCAATTTCTAGTAATTTAGGGCTGAATTCTATCTTGCTGATGCTGATGTTTCACTACGCCAAATTTGGCTTTTAGCAGCACCCCTACGAAAGCGCTTTTAGGAAAAGCGCTGGCATAGGCTTCGCTAAAGACAAAATTAAAAAACACGCTAAAAAAGCGCTCTAATAGTGGGGGGGTATGAAAGCGCTTTTAAGAAGCGCTCTGGTAGGGGGGGGTTATGAGAGCGCTTTTCAAAAGCGCTCTGGTAGGGGGGGGGTACGAAAGCGCTTTACAAAAGCGCTCTGGTAGGTGGGGGGAACGTGGGGGGAACGAAAGCGCTTTTCAAAAGCGCTCTGGTAGGGGTGTTTAATGAGAGCGCTTTTTGTCAAAAGCGCTGGTATAGCCCAGGCTATGAGAGCGCTTTCCAGAAGCGCTTTAGTAGCCTTATTACTAAAATTAAAACCAAAAACACGCTTCTACTGTTTCTCACTTTCTCTCTTTCTTTTTCTCTCTGCACGCGAACCAGAAACCCCACCCCTCACCGTCGTCGGTCCTCCGTCCACCACCATCGCGCGAACTTCTTCTCCTCCGTCCACCACCATCGTTTCGTCTCCGTCTCTTCTCCTCCGCCACCCAGGTATCACACTTCTCATAGCTTTCATATCTGGAAGGCTTCATGTTTGTGAGTATTTGTGAATATCAGTTGTTGTTCTTTGTTGTTTTCTTTTCCTCTTAGATTCATTATGAGATTGTTGTGTTTAATACCAGGCCTTTGTTGTAAAAACTCACATTAGTGTTCTACCCGTTTATTAAGAAGAAATGTAAGATAGTCGTTACAACAAACGCTGATGAGGGCAACCGAGGATTCAATGTCGAGTTTAGTATATACGTTTTGTTGAATTAACTCCTCAAATGAGTAGATTTGTAGAGTCATGTTTGGTCCATCAATAAAAGTATTGAACATACTAGTGCCTCCGTAAGCAAAGTTCATACCATATTGTAGTTTTGAGAAATTTCTCAATGAATATGGTGCAGGAGATTTGATCTTCATATAGGAAGATGGCACAATGAATTGAGCTTAGAACTGATAACTAAATTTTTATTTAATGAACTATATTAAGAATTTAAATAATTTCAACAATTCGGTTTTTGTTTAGTTTGAGATTTAGAGACAATTAGAGTAGAGAGTTAAAGATGTAATCGGTGAGGATGTGACCGTAGGAGAAACTTCCAGAAGGTTTACTGGGAAAAATCATCCCATATGGAGGTTTATATGAAGATGAGTTCAAATAATTTCCTGTATCAGCATATGAGTCTCCAAATACAAACAGTTTCACTAATTTGTTTAAGCACCATTTGAATTTGCATTAATTTAATTGCATGTAAAAAGCACATTAAGTTCTTAATAATTAAATTATTTTGTTACTATTGTAATAATAAAAATACTAGCTTGTCTTAGAATGTACATATAAAAGTGTACCAGTAGTTATAATTATCATGAAGAGGAGAATAAACCATGAGAGAAAAATGATGTTTAGTGGATTTGGTTTGGCCATTGATGAATGTTATATTGTCTTTAGTGTATACTACATTTCCTGTATTGACTGATATAGAATGAGTATAAATACAAGTGTATGTGTTTCTCAATCTTATTATAATCATACATTGAATTGAATTTCTTGTATAGGTCTGACTGGATTGATAACTTTGGATCTCTTTGGAGCTCGTATCATTGACTCTGGTACTACATATTTAGGAGTATGTACACACATCAAACTATTGTTGATTTCCTTTGTTCAATCGATTTTGTCTTGGTGGTTACTAACTTTGTGAATTTGCTATAGGGGTAACTTGTGTATAGTGAAAGTTTGATCGTTTCCCAGCCTAGTTCGACGTTTGGCGTTTTCTTGAGTTCGGTAACATCCGAGGTAAATTTCTTTCTCAAATTACTGGTATTATGATGAATTTGTCTGAAATTGTGTGATTATATATGTTACGTTTTATTGCTTCGGATTCATTCCGTTTATACTTTGCGTTTTGACAGAAACACATTAGTTTTATGTGTTTAGAGAGTTAATATAGGAGGTACTTACTAACTTTGTGAATTGAATTCGCCATAGGGGTTACTTGTGAAGAGTGGAAGTTTGACCGTTGTTGTTTAGCTTAATTAAGACATGGATAAGACATGGATGAATTCAAACCGATTGTCGAAAGAGTACGAGAAAGGGGTATGGGAATTTGTTGAGTTTGCGGTTGCGAACTCCAAAGACCCGCTTCGAATGCCGTGTCCTTGCTTGGGTTGCTGTTATGCCGGGGGTAAGGTTAACGGGAATCAGTTGGGATCTCATTTATTACGGTTTGGAATTGATAGAAGTTATACATGTTGGACAATGCATGGTGAGAAAAGTACCGGGAATGCTGGGTCGAGGTGTAATAGGAAGTATGCTTCAAACGACGATTGCACAGACACATACGATTGTGATCGTGTCGAAGAGATTGCAGAAGCGCTGGAAGAAGATCTAGCGGATTGTCCCAAAATGTTTGAGAGGTTGGTAAGCGATGCAGAGAAACCGTTGTATGATGGTTGTTCGAAATTCACAAGATTGTCTGCGGTGTTAAAGTTGTACAACTTAAAGGCGGACAATGGATGGTCGGATAAAAGTTTCACAGAGTTATTAGCCCTTATGAAAGATATGCTACCAGAGGATAATGTTCTTCCCAATCGAACGTATGAAGCCAAAAAGATGTTGTCTTCTATTGGAATGAGCTATGATAAGATACACGCATGTCCAAACGATTGCGTTTTGTTTCGAAACGAGTATGCAGCGTTGAATGAGTGTCCTAAATGTGGTGCCCCTCGATATAAGAAAAAGTTGTCTCCTGCTAAAGTCTTATGGTATTTTCCTATAATTCCGAGATTTAGACGCATGTATCGTAGTGAGACCGATTCAAGACACTTGACTTGGCATGCAGATGAAAGAATTATTGATGGAAAGTTGCGACATCCGGCAGACTCACCACAATGGAGTAAAGTTGATACTGAATATCCTGAATTTGGAAAAGAAGCAAGAAACCTTCGGTTGTCATTGTCTACTGATGGAATGAACCCGCATGGTATTCAAAGTATCTCGCATAGCACATGGCCTGTGATTCTTATGATTTATAACTTACCTCCGTGGCTATGTATGAAGCGTAAGTACATGATGTTATCTATGCTAATTTCTGGGCCTAAACAACCAGGGAATGACATAGACGTATACTTGGCACCCTTAATCGAAGATTTAAAGTTTTTGTGGGAGAGAGGTGTGGAGGTTTACGATGGGTATAGGAAAGAAAGTTTCAACTTGAGGGCGATGTTGTTTGGAACAATTAATGATTTTCCAGCATACGGAAATCTATCCGGGTACAGCAACAAGGGTCAAAAGGCGTGTCCTGTTTGTGAAGATGAAACCGATACGACACGATTGGCGCTTTGTCAGAAGAATGTCTTTCTCGGCCATCGTAGATTCTTAAATTCTAATCATCACTACCGTGGGTGGAGAAAAGCATTCAATGGAGAGGCCGAACATCGTACAGCCCCGCCTTTTTTGTCAGGTGATCAAATTTTTGAAAAGGTGAAAGATGTGAGCACTCAGTTTGGCAAGCCTTTTGCACATTCAATTGTCAAGGGTGGGTGGAAGAAGAAGTCAATTTTCTTTATGTGGTCGATCCCGCGATCTTACCAACATTGCAAAATGAGATAGTTGTTACTTTATGTGATCTTGAAATGTATTTTCCTCCCTCGTTTTTTGACATAATGGTTCATCTAGTCGTTCATCTTGTGAAAGAGACACAACTGTGCGGACCAGCTTATATGAGATGGATGTACCCTGCTGAACGTTATATGAAAATATTAAAAGGGTACGTGAAAAACAGAAGTCGACCGGAGGGTTGTATTGCCGAGCGATACGTTGCTGAAGAAGCGGTTGAGTTTTGTACTGAATATCTGTCAAATGTTCAATCAATTGGACTCCCCAAATCTCATATTGTCGAAAAAAAAGAAGGAAAAAGGCTAATTGGAAATAAAGTTGTGACAGTATCAATGGTCGAACGGGATCAAGTGCACTTGTATGTTCTGCACAATGAGATTGAGGTTGAGCCGTTTGTTGAAATGCACAAAGTTGTTCTCCGAGATTTAAATCCAAATAGAAATGAGAACTGGATAGTACGAGAGCACAATCGAAGTTTCATATCGTGGTTTAGAGATCATATTTATTCAAAGTATCGTTCAGATCCTGCTTCAGTAACAGAAAGGTTGAGATGTTTAGCCTATGGTCCATCTGTAATTGTACTTTCTTATAGCGCATACGCAATTAATGGATACACATTTTATACCAAAGAACAGGATGATAAAAGTACTATGCAAAATAGTGGTGTTACCTTGGTAGCTGAAGCTATGCACATATCAAGTGCGAATGACTTAAATCCGAAATTTGCAAATTTGTCATATTTTGGGGTTATCGAGCGCATTTTGGTGTTTGATTACGCGAAGTTTCAGATTCCTGTATTTGGTTGCAAGTGGGTTGAAAATAATAGTGGCGTACGAATGGATAAGTCAGGATTTTTGCAAGTGGATCTCAATAGGGTAGGGTACAAAGATGAGCCTTTCATTCTAGCCTCTCAAGCTAAACAAGTGTTCTATGTCAATGATCCGACAAGTACGAAATGGTCTATAGTGCTTTTATCTAACAAAATAGTTGATGAAAAAATTGAAGATCATGGTGATATTGGTGTTGGCATTGAATCTTGTACAAGAAACGATCAAAATGAGAATGAATCTTGTATTAGAAATGATCATAATGAGGGTATTTGGATCAATCCAACCGTCCGCATTGTTAAGAGACGCGTAGTACACAAACCTACCAAGAAAAGAAAGAGACGTTAGTGATAAAGGTAATAGTATACATAGTCCGACTAATTTGTTTTATTCAATTTGGTGCATATTCTCGTTTTGTACATAACTTTTGAACCATGTATCCGCTTGTTGACTTCTTTACATGTAACTATACTATTTTGACGATTCCGGAGCTGCTCATGCACTTATCTTTACATTTCGGGACTATTTTTTTATCGGTTTTGCTTCTGCCCGTAATCAAAAGTCGGGCTTAGGGTCTGAATTTCGGAAAACCGACTTTGTTTTTGAGTCCGTGGCGACGTTTTACCATAGCCATGTAAATTTCGTTCAATTCCGATAACTTTCTTTTTTTACGCTTATTTTGATTTGTACCGATTTCGTTTCCGATTTACTTGTACATGCATGGTTTGACTTCCATTTGACTTGTATAGATTGTTAGCTTATTAACAGTGTACTAATGTGCTTTAGTTTGTTTGATACAGGTTCAATGGCTTCAGATAGAGATGCTCCACCTGAAAACCCACCTGAAAACTTACAAGAAAACTCACAAGAAAGAGTTGCTTCGGATACAAATGCTCCACCTGATACTGAAGCAAAAGAGGTTGCACGAGGCATCACTATTATGAGGGATATCATACGACATAGAGACCAAGGATTAGTATACCGATTGGAATGGAATTCTGATAAACAACCAATTGGTCCTAATTCTGCAAAGTTGACAAGTTATATTGGTACACTTGTCCGTATGCATATTCCAGTCTCCATAGCTACCTGGAAATCGAAGACGAAAAATTTAGAATTGGAGGAGAAAAAACAAGCGATTTGGGAAGAGCTTCAGGTATATATCATATATGGTTAATTGTTGTTATTATCTTGACGATAAATTGTTTAAATTATTTATACTAACACACTATGCGTACTCTTTTTGCAGAGGACTTTTGAGATACCAGATGAACGTAAAAGCTACATACTTAGTTTGGCCGGCAAGAGATATAGAGGGTGGAAAAGTTTTTTGACAAACACCTATCTTAAGGATAAAGATGGAAAATTTCTTGAAGTTGCACCGGGACGGCCAACAAAGTATGCGACCTTCATTGATGAAGCAGATTGGGCTGAGTTTGTAAAGCAAAGAGATGAAGCTTTTCAGAAAAAGAGTGCCACGAATAGGGAGAGAGCATCCAAACCCGCGTATCCATACAAAAAAGGGCGTTTGGGATATGCACGCTTAGAGGATAAAATTGTAAGTAAATAGAAATTCGATTTAATTAATTGTCTACATGTGCATGTTTTAATTGACGATTTTATCGTTTGTGTCAATGCGTAGTTGGAGGAGACTAAAAGTGAGGAAGCTTCACTTCCTGTACATGTGTTGTGGAAGGAAGCTCGTGTGGGCAAGAATCACGCTGTCGATCCCGATGTTCAGAGAGTTTATACTGAATGTGTAAGTATAATACTGTGTCTTTAATTAAATCAAATGTTTTTTAATATATAAATGACTTTTTATCTCCACTAATAATTATTTAAATGTAAATGAATTACAGGAGACCTTGTCGCAATCGGCATCCACCGGTGAGGAGAGCGTACTTAGTAGAGTACTAGATGCTCCCGAGTATCCCGGTCGGGTGAGGGGTAAGGGTCATGGTGTGACTCCAACCTCTTTTTATAAGAGTTCTAGGAGAAGATCAAATCTTACCAATGAAGAAGTGTTGCAAAAGTTGCAGGAATTGCAAGCACAGGTCTCTGAATTGCAAAGAGATAAAGATATGTATATGAGAGAAAAGTGCAACACTTCATCGGTGAGAGAAACTAGTGATAAGGCTAGTATCAACTATCAAAAGAAATTTCCCGAGGTAATTATAAGTTTTTTTCCTTACAAACTGTTCTATTTTATTAATGATAATGACTTTATATTTACTTTTGGTTTAGGGCATTTCATCTTGCCAACTATACTTATCGGAACCGAATTATCGACTAGTTGGCAAGGGAAAAGTGCACAACACTTCGGGAGATTTACTTCACCACAGACCGCTCCCGGATGGACACCTGAAAGTATCGGTGGATGTTGTATTAGATCGTGATGCGATTCTACCGGTACCTGACATGGTCTCAGAGACGACATTGCTGCGAGATGCAATAGGATCGTTTGTTGCATGGCCCTCGGAGCTCATTACCATTAGTGATGAGGTAAATTGAAAACGATTATGAATCATTTAGTTTTCGAATGTCAATTCTAAACCGTTTATTAATTATGTTTTACATTTTATTTTTAGACTGCTCCTATAAAACCCGCAATTAAGGGTAAAGGGATTTTACAGGAGGAGGAGTCTGTTGCATCGCTAAAAGAGGTACATTTAAAGTGTTAATATATAATCTGAATCAAAATATGCATGATTTTATATTTTACCTAACTTATATGATTTTTAGGCATCCGCTCGGGAGTCACAACAAGTGACGCAGCAGGTTCGTAGCGTACCACCCAGTGGTCCTCCGAAGCAAGCGGCAAGAAAAGGCGGTGCTTTTGTGCCTCGATACCGGGCGACACTCGCAACAATGGTTGATATGTCCGATATGAAGGATGGTGCTTTACGGGAAATCGATATGGATGAAAGTGTCTTCGGTATTGAGTTCAAGTCACATATTACAATTGACGACTTGCAAGAGATTTTTGACCAGGATCAACTAGGCGTCAGTAATATGCAATCATACATCCGGTAATATTCACTCATCCGATATATTATTTAATTAGTCCCACAATATAATTTATTTACACTTTTCAATAAAAAGAATCTAATGTTTATTATGTTTTTATTTAAGGTTGTTGTATGACAGAGTGTTGCGCGGGACTGCATTGTCTAACAGATTCCGGTTCGTGTCTTCCGCCCATTGCAGCGGAATGGAAATTGTTTCGGATCCGGAATCTGTTAGACAGCGCTTAGTCGATAGATTCATGTCCACCGGCAATACAGAATGTCTGCATCTTTGGGCGTATAATACCCGACCAGTAGGGTTAGTTTCTCATTCTTTATTCATCTAATCTCTGTTTCTTTAGTGTATAGCAATATTTTCATATAACCTATTGTTTTAATTTATAGAGCACACTGGTTGCTGCTTGCTATCAACCCGATAAGGGAAGTCGTGTATTATCTGAATTCGGTAAAGGGTGAATGGACCAATTATCCGGCCATGAAGGAAATCGTTGATTTGTAAGTGGGATCGTTCTAAATATATATTCGTGTATATTTATATATTTACTTATTTGTGGGATTGATCTAAACATATGCTTTTATATATTTGTTAATTAGATCAATACAAGTATTCCGTAGTCAACGGGACGCACAGGTATCCCGGACTAAATCAAACAACATCACCTGGATCGAAGTGCAGGTACATTACTTTTCACAAATTTGCTTATAATATTTATGCTACTTGGTAAAACAAGACAACTTATATAGAATCTTATTTGTTTTTCTATGTAGTGTCCGATACAGCGTAACAGTTCAGACTGCGGATACTTTGTATTGAGGTTTATGAAAGAAATCATTCAGGCGAATCAATTAGAGATTCCTCCCACGGTATAAAGTTATAACTTAAGATAATTTCATATAATTTATTACATTTACCTAAATATATTATTCATATTATGTTTTTGTTTTATAGTACCTTGACGAATTCCGTGCTGCTGGGTACTCGAAGCTAAAGTTAGAAGAAATCAAAGAGGAATTGTGTCAATTTTATATTAAGCAATTTTTCATGCAGATTTGAACTATAATATTGTTGATTTTGTAATGATGTATATATATAATTTTGTAATGATGTATATATATAATTTTGGATATTATAATGGTATATATTAGTATATATATTGTCTTACTGATGGCTGAAATAATATAGTCGAAAATATATTACAGGTCGAAAATATATTACAGGTCGAAAATATTACAGGTCGAAAACATTACAGGTCGACTGGGAGGATTAAATTATAGGCTGCACATAAAAATACCTCATTTAGCAACTACAGCGCTTCTAGAAAGCGCTCTTAAAGGTCCACATACTAGAGCGCTTCTTAGTAAAAGCGCTGGCAAAGACCAGTAAAAAAGCAAAAAAAACTAAAAAATTACGCAGCATACAAAAGCGCTTTGGGAAAAGCGCTCTGGTAGGCCCCCCTATGAGAGCGCTTTGTCTGGAAAAAGCGCTCTCATAGGGGGGCCTACCAGAGCGCTTTTCCAAAAGCGCTTTTGTATGCTGCGTAATTTTTTAATTTTTTTTGCTTTTTTACTGGTCTTTGCCAGCGCTTTTACTAAGAAGCGCTCTTAAAGGGGGGTCTACCAGAGCGCTTTTTCCAGGAAAGCGCTCTTATAGGGGGTCCTACCAGAGCGCTTTTTCCAGGAAAGCGCTCTTAAAGGGGGGGTCTACCAGAGCGCTTTTAAAAGCGCTTTCGTAGCCTACGCCAGCGCTGGCTTTGGCAGCGCTTTAAAGCGCTGTTAAAGGCCAAAAAAAGCGCTGTGAAAGCCCTTCCGTGTTGTAGTGATGATAATGCCTTCCACACCGAAGAACTTCCAGCCATGTGTGTAAAGATGGGATTAGGAGTAGTGATGATAGAAAACCACTCCATTCCCTCGGGGTCACAAATCTTGGAGACGACGAAAAACCTTGGGACAATGAACAAATTTCCAGCCTTCAAAGTAGTCTCCAAAACCCTCTTGCCATCAACACCAACAACTTGAACGCGTCCGCTTCCCCTAACAACATAAGTAACCTGGAAAGCAGAATCGCAAGAGAATCCAGGCGAGCACATGGCATTTCCATCAAGCCTCACAAGGTCAGCTCCTAGACCAACCTCACCAACCAAAGGAAGGTTCTTGGTGTTCAAAACAACAACCCTTCCGCCATTCTTAACATCGACATCCAATGGTGCCTCTAGACAATTCAAGACCATACCTTTCCTGTCTCCATCTTTAGGCTCAGGAAGGCTGATGCTTCCGTCAAGCTTCACAATCCCTTTCCCGGTTTGTTTCCCAACAAGGGTCTTCACATTGGTCTCGTCCAAGTCCCAAGCTCTTCCCACAAACTCAGTCGAAAATCCGGTAAAGATTCCGTTAGGACCAGTTAGGAAAAAATCAGTGAACTCACCAGCCTTATGTGCTTTTGAAGTATCTCCAAGAAACAAAATAACCAACTCAGTGTCCTCTTTGTTGAACCACCATGTCACAACACCAAAAGGAAGTGCTAAAGCATCACCAGTCTTAATTGCAAGAACCTTCTCTTCTGATTCAGGTTGCACAATTCCAGCAACTCCACTTCCTTGAAGAACATATGCAACTTTGGAAGAATCGGAGTACCGAGGAGTGGCAAAACCGTTCTTCTCAAGAGCTAACTTGGCAGCACCAATGTTACCTTCACGCAGCATAGGAAGTTCAGATGGTGACCAACTGTAATACGATCCACCATTGTCACCGTACACTTTCTTCAACAATTTTGGAGTGAGATCAATATCCATAGCAATTAGCAACAAAGATGAACAAAATCAGAGAGAAAAGGAAAGAAAGTTTTGATGATTGAGAGAGAATGTGTGTGCTTGCTTATATAGGAAATTGAAAGTGTAACAGAATGTAATTAGATTTATTTGTTATCGCTACAAATACTCGTTACCGGTAATTACGAAATAGTACTTTGAGATTAAGTAACTAAAAACTCTTTTTTAGAAAAAATTAACAAAAACATGAGTAATATAAACGCAGCACAAACAGAAAACTAAAAACACTAGAAAAATAACCATCTTTCTCAAATTAATGACATCGAAAGAATAATTATTAATTAAAAATGGTTCACATTATACTAATATAAAATATATCAGAAATAAAAAAATTAAATACAGGTTTAAAATGTTTTTACTTGATACTGATAGTACATTTTACAGTAAATAATTTAAATGTATAAGTAGTCTTCAACTCTTTATTTCTTTTATATAATCAAGAGAAACATAGGGAGTATTTCTTGTTCATTAGTACTACATTGCATTAAAATGAAAGAGTTAGGACATGTAGCTCCATTTTATAATGGATAGGGTGGACAAATTTTAACCGTCTGATTCCATACCATCGATCTATTACTTTTCTTTTTACAAAATTTTAGAATAAGGACATTCTCAAATTTAAACCGTTCGATTCAAACCGACCAATTTATTGTTTTTTTTTAATTAAAATTTGAGAATAAGGATATTCTCAAATTTGAACCGTCCGATCTATTGTTTAAAAAAATATTAAAAGTTAAATTTATGTGAATTTTTATAAAAGATGAGTCATTTTTATAGATTTACTTAATAAACATTAAACCGACTAAACCGGCCCGATTTATTCTCCAAACTGAGTTAATCGAATCTGTAAAAAACTAAAATTTTATCGGTTGAAATTGGGTTGGGACCGCAATTTACACTAAATTTAAGTTTTGGACCTGAAACCGATCTGAACCAACCAATTTTTCAGCCCTAATAATTCATAATTAATCATAACCTCTATTTATCTGCAGCAAATCATATATCAACTGAGTGAATATGTTTTTACTTCTACAATAAGTATTATATATAGATAGCTCTTATCTTGTTTAAGCAATTATTTGTGCAACCACACTCAACTCTTTATAATAATCTGTCTATAAATGAACAGCTTTTCATATTAAGGCTATTATACTACCTTTTAATATATTATGGCGTCTTCTTCTTCCACCAAAGTATCCATGAAGCTTCTTATTGACACAAAGAATAACAAAGTTCTCTTTGATGAAGCTTCAAAACCTGTCATAGACTTTCTCTTCAACTTGCTATGCTTACCTATTGGTACTGTAGCTAAGCTTCTAAGTTCAAATAACATGGTAGGTAGCTTAGGAAATCTGTATCAAAGTGTTGAAAATTTGGACCAGAATTACATGCAACCATTTCAAACCAAGGATGTTCTCTTAAACCCAAAAGCTCAAAGCTCTTCCACTCAAATCTCAGGCTTCCTTACTCGTAACCATGCCAATGAAGACAAAGATGAAGAAATAAAGTTGTTCATGTGTCCAAATAAGTGTAAGTTTGAGGTGACAAAAGATAACACAACTTGATGCACTAGTTCTGTCAATATTCACTCTCCTTTTATGGCTCCAGCCTATTCTTCTTGCTCAAACTTTATGAGCAGTGAAGTTCATTATATTGGAAATAAGAAGGTTGCTGAAAAAAAAAAAGGTTTTTCCAATAACAAGAGTGGTTTTGTGAAAGATGTTATAACCTTTATGGTGATGGATGATTTGGTGATTCATGCAATATCAACAATATCAAGCATCACACTGTTAAACAAGTTCAATATCAAGGAAATTGGTACTTTGCAAGAAAAGATCGTTGAAATGGGAATGAATATGCTTCTAACCCATCTGTTGTCTGACTCGCTATGTTTGATCGCTGGAATGTGTAATACCCTACCAATATTTGTCTAAAATCATATCAGCAGAATACTAATAACTGGTATTGAGTACATACAAAAGTCAGAAATAATAACATAAGATGTATACATTTCAAAATCATCTCGAAGATGGATACAATGAATATGTCTACATAATGATAAAGATACACAGCGAAAGAAAAGATCAGGCACGGCCTTCACGATATCCAATCAAAAGCTCTTGATCCAAGCATCTGGCAAAACTCGATATTGCACGGTACCTGAAAAAATACTAAGATGAATGGGGTGAGATTACTAAATCTCAGTGAGTTCCCCAATATTATGGGTCCTCTTGGCTCTACAAGGTACATGCATCAACTACAGATCAATCTAAGATCCTAAGGTTTCCTAAATGTCCAATACAGGAAAGCCTATCAAATCGTAGTACCACAATGGAGTGTCCACTGACCACCCGATTGGATCCTCTGAGAATATATCACATGTTCGGATATTAGGTACATGCTTCCTCCAAAATAGGTCTTCTATTATTACCTGTCAGCCTTCTCTCGGGAGCTACCCTCAAGGTCTGGTCTTCTGGGTTTACCTGCCTATCTGCTCTCCGAAACAAGACCCAAAAGCATACCTTTTCAATCTACATGGTAAGTAACTCATATGACTATAGAGAACCGTGGAACCGACATTGAATCGCTACAACAATTCAACTCGTCCAATTTCCTGAGTCTAAATCACACATAGGAATTCACCCATAAGGAAACAACAAAAGGAGAAGGTGAGGTACACATCCCTGGGAGTTCATCCCCGAAGAATAGCTCATGAACTACGAAGCCGACCCATTCCCAAGACCAAAGCCCGAGAATGCTTGCAATATATGTGGCACAGGGGCATCCTTGGAATTTCTTCACAAGAAGTAGCCAACATATATGTAACGTGCCTACTCGCAGTTACTGTGCTTTTGTGTGTCCTTTAACCCCTCGTCTCATACTTACTACACCATTAGATTGTATGATTTCAAAGTAGTCGCTTGATAGGGAAAAGTGAAAAGCAACCTATCATCCATTCATATCTCTTGGTCTAGGTATCCTAAGGTTTACCTTACCATATTCATATTTTGTTAATCGACGTACACAAATTACACCAAGTAGTAAGGCCTCCTCGCATTTGGTTTCACAAGGTTAGCTTCACAAGCTATAAGATGCCTACAACCCATTCCATCACCACCCATTCCATGATGCCTACAACCCAGTTGGAGGAAAACTTGGGCACCAAGTGTAACATCCCGATTTTTATTAATTATATTAATAATTATATTATTTGGTGTTTTTAATAATTATTTTCTTAATTTAGTCATTTGTGATGTTTATTGAAATTTTCGCTTTTTGGGACGATTTAGTTGGTATTAGTTCGGGATAGCAGATCGATATTTAATCAAAAAATTTAATATTTTTAGTATTAGGAATATTAGTGAAATTAATATTTAGCATTTTGGGAATTTTCCGAGTAATTAAGATTTGACCGGAAATATGAGATATTGAATTATTAGAGGATTTTAGTCATATTTACTTTATTATTTATATTAATTAACTTTGTGTATTGTAAAGAAATCAATTGCCTAATAAATTATCCAATGGTCTATTAAGGCAATCAGTGTATATATATATATATATATATATATATATATATATATATATATATATATATATATATATATATATATATATATATATATATAGGGGACGACTCAAGTGAGAACACTTGGTTATTATGAGAAATGAGAACAATGAATCACGACCATTAAATTTGATTTTAATGGACTGGATTGATTTCTCTTTCTAAGATCTTTAATATTTAATGGACTGAATCTTAGAAAGAGAAACCAATCCAGTCCATTAAAATCAAATTTAATGGTCGTGATTTATTGTTCTCATTTCTCATAATAACCAAGTGTTCTCACTTGAGTCGTCCCCTATATATATATATATATATATATATATATATATATATATATATATATATATATATATATATATATATATATATATATATATATATATATATATATATATTGAGGCAAAGCTAGACACCAAATGGTTTTCTTTTAAAAAGGTATATACTGGATCAACTTAGCTATCACTATGTAACATATTTTTATATGGTTTATATTGCCTTCCATTAAGTGAGAATAACGCAGCTTTTCAGAGACAAAAGTTTGGCTGACATAATAAAATTGTCACATTCTATCCCTCTCCAAAATAGAATATTTCTTATTAAGAATTGGTGTGTTAATTAATATATATTAATTAACTTGGTGTGTATATTTGTGTCTATTTAATTATTGGTGTTATTTGATTTAGTAACTAAAATAGAAATACTAAATAGTATATATTTTATTGGATTTATTTAGAGATGTTAAGAGTAAATAGGGGGTGTTATAATTAGGCCCAAAGTGTATAGAAGGTAAGGGTTAGAGAGTGAGATATCAATTCCATTCATTTTCCGTCACGAGAGAGGCAGAGAAAAGAAGAAAAGAAGGAAAAGAGAAAGGGAAAGAACAAAGGGGAGCTAGGATTTGGAGGAGACATTGAAGAGGTAAGGGGGAGAATCTTTATTATTATGGGTTAGTATAATTGGGTCAATGGGTAAATTAACATGATTAGGTTGTTGTTGATTGAAATCTATAAAAAAATTGAAGTTAGAAAAATGTTTGGATATTAGAAATTGATACATTGGTGAAATTAGGGAATGTTTCAAAATCACTAATTGACATATATATTGCATAAAGTGTAGCGCAAACAATATATCTCCCTATTCCTTTACTGTAGTTGTGTTTTATGCTCATATACTGTAGCGTGTTACTTTAGTTCATTGTCTCATAGTTTGTGTGCTATGTTCTTGAAAATTATCAGGAAATAAAGTAGAAGTGAGTTGCACATGCCTTGTTATTGTTTCACATAAGTCGGTTCTGCTTTACTAAAGAAACTTGTATAGAATGACAAAATTTAATGAAAATAGAAACATACTTTAGAAATGAAATGTAATTACAAAGTAGGAAAATAAATTGTGTATCAGTAACAGTTAAGAAAACAAAACATAATGCAAACATTCCCGTTTGACCGAATAACAGAATTAAACGGTTTAATTAGTTGTCCCGAATTTGATGAAAATTTACGTGGTAGTTAAGTTTAATTAGTAGATTAACGTGGTGATGTTATTTTGTTGAAATTGTGATTTTCACGAATCGACCGAAATTGTGTCTTATTTAAATATTCTTTATAAATAAATTTTAACAATTTAATAGAGTTGTCAATAAAGTTATTAAAGTTGTCAATAGAGTTGTTAGAGTTGACAATAAAGTTGTTAGAGTTGTTTTGAATTATTAAGAGTCATACTTTTGTTGTTTCGAGTAATTCTGACATGTTTAGAGTTGTCAGTGTATAATGTCGGTGTTTGCTTTTCATTAGAACTTTAACAATTCATATATTTTAAACCGTAACTCCGTTTGAGTCTCCGTTCAAGGCGTTAGAAAGCTAGCGCGATATTCTTTTCAATAACAAAAATGGTCTTGAGCAATAGAATGCTAGAAATTAGAAATGGAGTAGAAATAGAAGTGAATTAAGTTAATATAGTGTGATTATTAATTGGTTAATTAAATTAATAGTTGAATTAATTTTAATAAGACTATTTATTTGGAATATACTTGGACTTGGATAAATTATTCGGTTATCGGTAAATTACGGTATTTTGGGAATTTGTCCGTAATTGTGTTTTGGCTTGAATATGTTTATGTTGAGAATAAATATATGTATATGCCATGATGTTGTGCTAATATTGATTCTCTATGAGTAGTTGGATAGCATTAATTCTAATAATTAATTGTTTGATGTGGAAAGTGTGTGTTCATGTATAATTGACAAAACTGAGAATTAACATGAGATAGTATGGTTACTAGTGTTAATTGGATTGTGTGAATCGTAATTGATTAATTGACCTCTCATATGTGAATGATGTGTGTGTGTGTTGTGAATGTTGTGTACAATTGGTGGATAATTCGTAGAGTTGAATTATTGTGATATGCGGAAAGTTAAGATGGTAGAGATGATCTTAATTGCATATATTTGTGATATTGTACATACATTCATATCATAGTGTGCCTTGAAACACAGGTGGATTTTGTTTGAAACACAAGCGGGCTTGGATTCTAGAGTGAATCGGAAGCCGTAAACTATATGTTTACAATTGGTGGACTTTGGTCTTGTCCGGATCGGAAGTGTGGCTTAGATTCTAGAGATATGAATCGGAGGCCGGTGAAACTTAGAATTTCACATTGGTACCACATGCATTGTGTCACATGTTTCATTGAGTCACATTAGAGTTATGTGATAGTTGACTATGTGCATTATGTTGTCATGATATGTGCATGATTGTGATAATTGATTATGTGCATTATGTTGTTGTAATAAGTGTACGAGTGAACAATTGATTGTGTGCATTGATGTCGTAATGCCATGTGTATGAGTTTGGTAATTGATTATGTACACTTGGTGTTGTACCGATATTTGTATTAGTTGATAATTGAGAATGGGTGATGTTTGAATACATAATTGGTTAAATGCGGGAATATGTGATAATTATGGCTATGTGTATAATTGAGAATATAGTAATGAGATATTATACTCTTATACTTGGTGTATGCTTAATATATGTGAATTATGATTAGCATTAATTTTATGATTAGGCAAGTGTAATGCATTCCTATAATTGTTGATTTAACCATTGTATCTCATTATACTTTCTTCATAATGGTTTGTATTCTCACCCTTCTGTTTTAATGTTGCCCTCGTTTGGCGACATGCAGGTTCTGGAGTTTAGTAGCTCGTGCGTGATCTAGTCGGAGATTCTTTCGTGTTTGTAGGAGATTAGGTAGTGAGTCGATGCTCTGGTCATGTAACACTGGGTAGATTAGTCGTGTTGAACTCATGTTTCTATTTGGTTATGTATTATGTTTATGACTTGAGAACTTGTTATTTGGCTACTTGTTGTTTGAGAGGCTTTCAAGCCAAATATTCTGAATTATGTTTTAATTTATATTGATATGATTATTGAGACTTGATCATGGTATGGGACATGGATCATTTTATGAAACACATGAGTATTTAGTAGTTTCTGCTGTGAATGCATGTTCTGGATAAAATATGATTAATTGAGAAGTGTTATTTGAAATGACCAGGTGTATCATATATTGTAAGTAAATGCTGTCGGTTTTTAAAGGCTTTTAGTTTTTGAAAACATCGATGTGGCGCCCTTTTATTATATGCATGCTTATTCTCTGATTATATGCTTATTTATTTTGGGGTATAAAAGGGATGTTACATTAGTGGTATCAGAGCATGGTCGACCAGTTGGTCAATAGTCGTTAATGTTGTCTAATCCTGTTGTATTTGATTTGTGTATCTGACACAATCGATACTATTTTATATGTTTGGTTGTTGGATGTCTTAGGATGATGGTTGCAGGAAGGAATTGTAACATTAATGTTGAGGAAGTAATGAGGTAGATTGGTGCGATTGGACAAGCGCCGCATGAGAGTGCTAGTAATGGAGGAAAGGATGAGTTACATGCTTTTGGAGACTTTTGAAGGTGCAATCCGCCGATCATTGAAGGAAAGTATGGACTGGATAAAGCACATGCATGGATGAGAGAAATGGAGAAGATCTTTCAAGTCATGAGTTTTACTGATGTACAGAAGGTACAGTTTGGTACTCACATGCTAACGGAAGGAGCTGAGGATTGGTGGAGTAATACGGTGTGGAGATTTGATGAGGAAGGTATTAAAATTACTTGGAATCTTTTGCGTGATGCATTTTTGGAAAACTATTTTCTAGAAGATGTGCGTGGAAAGAAAGAAGTGAGAGTTCTGGAATTGAAACAAGAAAGAGAACAATATGGTTTTGGCAAGAAGCCAAGCGGGGGAGGAGCTTCTACTTCGATTAAGTGCTACATGTGTGCGATACGGGTCACAAAACAGTTGATTGTGGAATTGGTTCGAGTAGGATTTGCTACAGTTGTGGTGAGCAAGGACACAATTGTGCCATGTGTGACAAGCCAAAGAAGGAGCAAGCAAAAGGAAAAGTGTTTGCGTTGTCTGGTGCTGAGGCCACTGCTAAGAAGAAGCTAATCTGAGGTACGTATTTTATTATTGATAATGATGCGATGCATTCTTTCATTTCTTTGGATTATGCTACGAGTTTGGATCTTGCTTTATCTGTATACGTAGAAGTATGGTTATTGATACACTTGCTTTGAGTTTTGTCCTACTTCTTTGTGTGTTGAATTATCCGTTGAGCATCTTTCGTAGAGATTTTGGAATTGATTTAGTACAAGTTCTGAAGGGACGATATTGTAGTTTAGTAATGGAGGTTTATGTTTCATTATGATTGTCGACTGTCTATTGACAAATTGAGGACTTGATCACCCTTAATCTATTGTTGATAGGAGACGATATCGTATTGTACGAGATAGACTTGTCTTACTAATTTGGTAGCGTGTAAAACGACTAAGGAGAAGTTGGAGAGTACATTTGAGGAATTGTTTGAGAAAAGGTTCATTGTATGAGTGTATGGTCGTAGAGCTACGCATGTTTGTCGAATAAGAAGAAAGAAGGTTCTATGAGGTAATTTTTTTTGAAGATATTTGATTCTAAGAGCGACGATGATCATGTTGAACATTTAAGGATTGTGTTATCGGTGCTGAAAGAGAAGAAGGTCTTGTAAAGCTTTCTGAATATAAGTTTTGGTTGGAAGAAGTGAATTTTCTTGGATATGGGATTTCGAGTTGAGGTGTGTTGATGCAGATATCGATAAGTGGTAGCTTATGCTTTAAGGTAACTTAAAGTACATAAGAGGAATTATTCGATGTATGTATTGGAGTTTTTTGTCGTTGTGTTTGTTTTGGAGTGTAAGAGGCATTGTTTGTTTGGATCAAGGTTTGATGTGTTGAGTGATCACAAGAGTTGAATATGAGGTAAACAAGACGAGTAGAATTTCGAAGGATTCTAATCTTTGGTTTGAATTACCACCCTGGAAAAGCGAAGGTTGTGGCCGATGCATTGAGTAGGAAATAATTTTATAAGTTATGTTGAAAATTCAAGAATTGGAAATCGTTGGAATGATTTAGAGAGTTGAGTTTGGTTGTGAAGCGACGTCTTCGTGTGTTAAGCTTGGTATGTTGAAGCTTACGTGGGACATTCTAGATGAGATTCGAGAGGGTCATAAATTGGATTTGCAATTGTTTGACAAGATTACATTGATTAATCAAGGGAAGGGTGATAACTTTCGGATTGACGAGAATAGTGTCATGAGGTGTTATGATCGAGTTGTATTCCTAATGTTTCGTATTTGAGAAAGAGAATTTTGGATGAAGGGCACCATGATGGTTTGAGTATACGTCATGATGCTACTAAAATATATCAATATTTGAGGAAAATGTCTAGTGGCAAAGTATGAAGAGGGATATAGCGAAATTGTGTATTTGAGTTGGACTTGTCAGAAACTGTTTAGTTGGTGCAACAGTTATCCTATTCGAGTGGAAGCGAGATAGTATCTCTATGGATTTTGTTTCGGGTTGCTGAGAACATCGAGTAATTGTGAAGTGATTTGGGTCATTGTGGATAGGTTAACGAGATGCCCTTATTTTATTCCAGCGAGGATGGACTATCAAATGGAGAGACTTGCTAAGTTTGGAATCGAGAGAACAGCGTGTTTGCATGGTATTCCATTCGAGTATTGGAGTAGCATCCTTGGAAACTTTTATGATTGAAGATGTGGAACATTTTGTAATGGTATGAATCGGGTGAGAGTAGGTGTGGTTTCGGCGTCGAAATGGTTGTGTCGATTGAATTTTCGAGGACGAAAATATTATAAGTGAGGGAGAGTTGTAACATCCCGATTTTTATTAATTATATTAATAATTATATTATTTGGTGTTTTTAATAATTATTTTCTTAATTTAGTCATTTGTGATGTTTATTGAAATTTTCGCTTTTTGGGACGATTTAGTTGGTATTAGTTCGGGATAGCGGATCGATATTTAATCAAAAAATTTAATATTTTTAGTATTAGGAATATTAGTGAAATTAATATTTAGCATTTTGGGAATTTTCCGTGTAATTAAGATTTGACCGGAAATATGAGATATTGAGTTATTAGAGGATTTTAGTCATATTTACTTTATTATTTATATTAATTAACTTTGTGTATTGTAAAGAAATCAATTGCCTAATAAATTATCCAATGGTCTATTAAGGCAATCAGTATATATATATATATATATATATATATATATATATATATATATATATATATATATATATATATATATATATATATATATATATATATATATATATATATATATATATATATATATATATATATATATATATATATATATATATATATATATATATATTGAGGCAAAGCTAGACACCAAATGGTTTTCTTTTAAAAAGGTATATACTGGATCAACTTAGCTATCACTATGTAACATATTTTTATATGGTTTATATTGCCTTCCATTAAGTGAGAATAACGCAGCTTTTCAGAGACAAAAGTTTGGCTGACATAATAAAATTGTCACATTCTATCCCTCTCCAAAATAGAATATCTATAATATAAGAAAAGAAGTTGTTCTGGATTTCACTAAAATACCCTTTTGTTATCTTATTCTAAATTAATATTTTGGGGGCAAAAAATGTCTTTTTCTGGTTTATTCCAAACAAATGATATTAGCTATATGTCATTATCTCAATTTCAAATATTAATTTCTTTTTTTTCTCTCTTCATTTCTCTCATTCTCTCTCTCTTCATTTTTCTCTTTCTCTTTCGCGAACTATTTCATTCTTCTTCCCCCTCTTCTACCTCCTCCTCTTCTTCTTCTTTTTCCTTCTTCTTCCACACAGGGCGAAACTAAAGTTGGGAAGGAAATCCTAACCCTCAATATATCAAATCTCTAAACTCTTTTCCCACTTCAAGATGGCAAATCCCTAACCCTAACGATTGTGTTTGATAAACATGCAAGTATTTTTAACAAATTTTTGGCACTGACATTATTAGGTTTTCATTTTTTTCATTTTTTTCGGTAGAGGGAATGAAAAAAGTGTTGGTGTTGATTATTTTTTAGGTAAATTGGTGGATTGCATGCGACGGGGAGTAGAAGTTCGATGAATAAATCGCCTGATTTTGATGATTTGATGGCTGGGTTTGGTGGTGGTAGCATTGTTTCCAATAATGGGTATGGAGTTTTTGTATTCAGTTTCTGATTACTTTTCTTCTTATTATATTGAGTTTTGACTATAAAATTTATGATGATTTAAATGATGTTAGTTTTTTTTGGAATGTATGGTTGAGTAGGTTATAGGACTAGCATGATATTTGTTTTGTGGATTTAAGGACTAACTCTAACTCATTCATAAATTCCGGAGTTAATGTGGAAGTAAATTTACCCGTTTACTCAACTAAACTACTTTTAAGTTTTAATCCCGTTTTTATTTTTGCAATGACACAAGAACTCTATGCCTGTCGGAAAATTCTTCATGTTTCCAGCCATGCTTAATTCGAATACCCAATCTCTATGTCCCGTGTCCTCTTTTTGAGTGATATTCTTATCATTATTGAAAGATGGTTATTGAAAAATGAAACCTTTTTAATATCTAAGAAATTCTTACATTTGTAGTTCAAGTGATTCCAATATAAATTTAGTCATCAAAAGTGTGTCTTTGTGTCTTTGGATGACTGGTTTTATCATTAGTTTCAATTGGAATTCTTCAATCTTGTAATTTAAGTTGAGATTTTCTTTACTGATTTTTGGTATTTATAATGTGATAAACAAGTTATTGCTTATTATGGATTTGGACCATTGAGTCATTATTTATCGATGAACTACTTGGATCGGTTCTTATCCTACTATTTCTTTGATACCCTTTATAATGGCAGATCAATCTGGTACACTAGATTCATGGTCAATTGAAGTTGGGAAACTTGAGCAGCTTCATTCCCAAGAAGCTTATGAGATGATCTAAAATCACTTGGCTCTCATTTTGGGTAGCAGAGCAGGAGATTTATCATTTGTTGCTCAAATCAGTAAACTCATGGTAGGACAGGTTTATACAGCACCAGTCATCTGAACTCTCCTATTAAAGATCTTGGTATAATCTCATCTTCTAGAAATAAGGAGGGAAAGATCATTTTCCTATGGGTATATATGAAACTGTTGGTTGTTTAAATTGGTACATACAAATATAAGTTGAATTGATTATTTAGGATGACAAACCATGAAAAAGTGAAAAGAAAAACCATGAAAATAGAAGCACTAATAATTAGATCTAACTGACTGCTGTCTAAAACTGTCATTGGTAGAGCTTTTGTTTGGAAATTATTTTAGTATTTTAATTTAAACTATAATACTATGACATGATTTTGATGGACATGATTTTCCTTTTGTAGTTCATGGATTATTTACTTTTGTTTTTTAACAAGTACGGTTACTTTTGTGCTTAATGCTCTTAATTTTGCGTTTTTGGTTTCTATAGCTACAAAATTATTCAAAAACTGTTGATTCTGGTGCCAAAGTGGTTTTAAGCGGAGGGGAAGTAGGAGAGATGGCTTTACATTTTTGCGAGTGTTATAAGTGAGTGAATTTTCTTGTAATTTGGTGCTTTTTAATTGCCTCATGATGCCTGTACATAAAAAAATGAACTATGAAACCATCATTTTCAATATGAATTTTGACGTCATGCTATGAGGCTATGTGTGTGGTTTTCTTACCCAAAATCCGTGCTTGCAGGCTTATGGTTTTGAAAATCAGTTCTAAGTGTGAATTGCGTTTATAATTGTTTCATGTATTCCATGTGAGGTAATAGTTAACACTTTTCCATGCAAAATAATGTCATGTTCTGTAAACTTCTTCAATCTTCACTTTACTCTACAAACAACAACCAAGTATTTTTCAGCCTCTACAACATGTTATGTGATGGAAGAAATAAGAATATACTATTGCTATCAATAAACTACCGTGTCTAATTCTCTGCTTGGTAGCTACATGGCTGCTACATATATCAATTCACTGTTGCTATCTATTTCTTAAATTGTTATGCAATTATGATATGGAGAAATTGTTATAACTACTTGTAAAATTTTGAATATTAATATTGCTTTCACAAATCATTTTTCCTCCAAACTTTGTTTCTATATTTTGTTTCTGTATTAGCTGATGAATTATTGACTGATACGGTTTTAGGTTGTCGACAACGTTATGGATATGGCTTGATGGATACAAGTTGGTTTGGCACAGGCATGTTGCTTGGCTTTTATTTATCTGAAAGTTGAGATCTGGACATGTTTGTTTTAGTTATGCGTATAACAGTTTTTTGTAGGTTGTGGCACTGGAAAACAGGATGATGAAGATGGAAGACTTTAGGTGTATAGAATACTATGTTATTTTAGCTTTTATCATTGCTTGTGTACTTTATACCAAAGAACATAGTCATAAATATTCACTCTGTTTGATCATTATAGTTGTATTGTATCAGCAACTTCCGGAATCAATCATATCTATTCGTGGGCTGCTAAGAGCCTACCATCTGCAGCTTCACTTGCTACCATAGCTTGGACTTTTACACTTCTTGCCATGGGGTAACCTACACTCTATAATCTATTTTCTTCACTTTATGCACTAGGATTATACTGATCTAACAAGAGTTCAATTTTCTGCAGCTTTGCATGGAAAGAGATTGAACTTCAAATTAGAAACGCGTGTCAGGTAAGCCAAGAAAACAAAATCATTTGACAACTTTCTTTGTAGACTTTATAAATTACAGTTTAAAATATTCATTGTGGCTTTGCTTTACCTCGCTGGAACTATTGGACATCATGATTCATGATACTAACAGTGTGCGAGAGTTCGATTCATCTTGATAAAAAGGTGAAAACTCTCTTAATACATTTTAGTTATAGACAATGGTTGAACTTTAGAATATTGAGGTTAAAAGTAAGTCGTATGTGTTTTCTTAATAGTACAATTTTTTCCTCAACATAATTGAAGTCATTATTTGATAATGTTTAGTTCTTTATTGATTTTAATTATAAGAAAATTATACTCACTGTTCTGTTTCTTTTTGTAGTTCAAAATGAATACTTTAGCCTCATTTCAAAATAAACCTTAATGCAGGTTTTACTATCTAGAATAAGCTTCGTCAAGGCAAAGGGTCTTTCAAGTTCATATGGTTATGGCCTTCAAAAATACCAGAAATCTGCTGAGGCTGTTATGAGAAAAAATAATAAGGGAAACTCAACACATTAAATCACAAAAGCAACAGGGTGCACAGAGCCACTGTTTATTTCATTCAAACCCTGTTATTCATGATTATAAAAACACTATCTGAAATGTAGCTTACATAGATTTCTATGTCTTTTTTGAAGCATACTTTATAAGTTTGAGTTCAAGTAAGCTGTACTTAAAGCATACTGCGATAAAAACCTGTGAATACAAGATTACAATCACAAAGATATTTTTGATTCATGGCAAACTCAATAAGCATACAAGCAACAAGGTGGAAGCAGAAAACTCAAAGAAAAGCAAGCATTGATCACTCATGACAGAACAGGTTGATCTATTATGCATATAGGTCGACTCAACACAAGCAAAACAAGAAGAATGCAGAAAAGCAGCAGTTAGGTCGACCTACCATCAACCCAGGTCGACCTAAAATGGAGAAAAATCCATATACTTCTGCTAGGTCGACTCACACATCATATAGGTCGACCTAAATTGATGAAAATTACATACCAGTCTGCTAGGTCGACCTACACAACAACTAGGTCGACCTAATCTGAGAAAATGTTCCCAGAATGCATCTGAAGAGGATTCTGGTCGACCTACTCCTTTAACAGGTCGACCTAACTGGGAGCAAAATTCTGCATGTTCTGCTAGGTCGACCTAAGCACTAAAAGAGGTCGACCTAACTGATCAAGAAAGTCAAAAATTCTGTTTCTCTCATCTCCAACTGTTAAGCTATCATATATATTGTCCAAGGTTCATTATTACAGTAACACCAACGACTGAAAGATACACAAAGGCTTCTCATCTTCGTTCTTCGTCATCTCCAACACAATTACACATACTCATTCTTGCGTTGAGGGTTAGTGATCGAGTTCGATAACGTCCATGGAACGGAATTGAAGATTCCTAGTGGGTGAAGATTTGTGGGGTTTTTGGTGAATAAAATCTGCGGGTTTTGTCCTCCAAGATAGGTGTTTCTTGGGGGTTTTTATCAAGAGGTTTCATCGAGGATCCGGCTGAGTGTGAAGATTGAAGAACAAGGGTTCGAGGGAATTGAAGACACTGCAGAAAGGGATCAAAGTGAAGCTCTTGGATAACCTTGATCTGACTCAAGATTAAGGGGGAAGAAGATTCAAAGGATCGACATAATTGGTTTATGGTTTATCGCTTTGTTATCTTCTTTGTATATACTACTTTCAACATTAATGAAAGATTACCCAATTTCAGTTTGGAATTGGGGGCAGACGTAGTCGTAGCGAGGACGATCGACGAACTGCCTAAACAAATATCGTGTTCTTGTCGCCTTTACTTTATCATTTATGTTCTGTTCATATTTGGTTATAATAGCAAATTGATCAACGATTCGAGTGTTAAGATTGTGAATTAAGAACTTATATAAACATCACAATCCATCACATATTGAATCACCGTCAATTTGATCATTATCACCAAGTGTTTGTATATTTGTTTCAATCACTTTACTGCATTGCAAACATTGTCCATCATACAAGAAGCTAATCTAATTTTCAATAAGAGCAACGCTTTGATTCTGAAACGTATTCTCTTATCACTTACCTCAAGGTCTTGACTGGTTTTAAACACATATACAATCGTTTCGATAGTGGTTCGGAATAGACGCGAGTCGATTCAGAATCACTTCCGCTGAAAAGTTGTTTAACTCCGTAAAACTATGAACGATCTATTCACCCCCCTCTAGATTCTAAGGCCAGCGTCTAACAAGTGGTATCAGAGCTCTGGTTTATTCCGTGCTACGTGAAACACTTATTGGAAAGATGGCTTCCGGACCTAAAGGGGCTCACAATAGAGCTCCAGTTTTCAACGGTGAAAACTATGGCTATTGGAAGGATTGTATGTGTGTCCACATCAATGCAATTGATAGGAACATCTGGACAGCTATTGTCAATGGTCCCTTTCAAATCACCATGACAAATGCAGCTGGTGCAGTTGTTCCAAAACCAGAAAATACTTGGGATGCCGAAGATGAAAAGAGATATGGATACGATTGGAAAGCGAGAAACATTCTAATCTCAGCTCTAGGAGTTGATGAATACTATCGCGTTTCCCATTTTAGATCCGCTAAAGCTATGTGGGACACATTGCAAGTTGCCCACGAGGGAACGGATGATGTCAAACTAGCTAGAATCAATACGCTAACTCAAGAATTCGAACTCTTCCACATGGAAGATGGTGAATCCATCGAAAACATGCAGAAGAGATTCGTTCACTTGAAAAATCGTTTAAATTCTCTTGATAGACCTGTTTCCAATGCAGTTGCTACTAACAAAATCTTAAGATGTTTGAACAGGGAATGGCAACCCAAGGTTACAGCAATAAAGGAAGCAAATGATCTAAACACCTTAGACATCACCACTCTCTTTGGTAAACTAGTAGAACATGAACAACATCTTAAATGCCTTGACATGCATGAGAAAAGGGAAAAGAAAGAGAAGAACATGGAGAAAGAGGTAGAGAAGAAGTCAATAGCTCTAAAAGCTTCAAGCTCCAAGACCTCAAGACAAGAGCTAGAGGATAGTGATACAAGTGATGATGAAGACTCCGATGATGAGGAAATGGAACTGTTTGTGCGAAGATACCACAAATACCTAAAGAAAAATGGAGCAAAACATTCTGACAAAGGGTTGATCAACTATAGAAAGCAATCAAACAAGTTCAAACAAGATGACAATAACAAAAGAAAAATCAAAGGTCCTTGCTTCAATTATGGCAAAGTCGGTCACTACAAACCGGATTGTCCATACCTTGAGAAGGAGAAAGAGAAGAACCAAAGCAAAGGTCACAACAAATCTAGAAGAGCCTACATAGCATGGGAAAGTGATTCATCTAGTGAAGACTCATCAAGCGATGAAGAAGAATTGACAAACTTATGTCTTACGACTCATCAACACAAGAAAAAGAAACGTGTAAGTCATCTTAAACCTGAACTTGTAGATAAGGTATCTCATGCTCAATTAAAATTAGTCTTTGAAGAACTACATAGAGATGCAATTGAAGCTTTTAAACTTTTGGCCTCAAATAAGAAATTTTTTTCATATCTTGAATCAAAAGTTGAGAAGACCGAAAAGGAAATGGAAGCTTTGAAACAATCTATGCTAGATATTCAAAAGGATAAAATTGAGGAAGATCCTACATCATGGTTTGGTTGTGAGACATGTCATATTTGGCAAAAAGAAGTGAGAGACCTAAAGGCCAAATTAGATAAGGCTCTACAACCAAAAATGACGTTTGCGGTTGATCCAAATAAGTTCAAAAGATCGTATACTCCTTTATATAGTAAATACACTTTTGTACCAAAAGTATCCACTAGCAAAACAGCATATTCTCATCATATTACCTGTCACTATTGTTGCAAAAAGGGACATACCATTGAAAAATGCAAATTTAGGAGAATTTTAGTTCCTAAAGGAGCATTTCAATGGTTGCCTAATTGCAACAAATTGTGTACTCACTACCAAGGACCCAATGAAAATTGGGGACCTCCCTCTCTAAATTAATCTTGCAGGAAAAGTGTCTTGACATTGCCGAAAGGTTGTGGTTCCTTGATAGCGGATGTTCAAGACACATGACGGGAGACCTATCTCTTTTCGTTGAGTTTCAAGCAAAGAAAAAGGGGTATGTCACCTATGGAGATAACAATCGGGGAGCCATACTTGGTAAAGGAAGTGTAGGTAACCCTTCTACCACTACTATAACTGATGTGCTGCTAGTAGAAGGTCTTAAACATAATCTTTTAAGTATAAGTCAATTGTGTGACAAAGATTTTAAAGTAATGTTTACAAATTCTGGCTGCACAATAGAACATACTAAGAAAAGAGACATTATGTTTAAGGGATTAAGAGTAAACAACATCTACATGCTAAACTTGGATGAGGTATCTAAGTCTAGTACCAAGTGTCTAGTTGCTCTGGGCGAAGACTCATGGCTTTGGCATAAACGTCTCGCCCACATAAACTTTGACTTGCTTAATAAAGTTGTCTCAAAAGATTTAGTAATCGGCTTACCTAAAATGAAGTTTTCAAAAGATCATCTATGTGATGCTTGTCAAAAGGGAAAGCAAACAAAAATCTCTTTTAAATCTGTAGCAACCTGCCTAAAATTTAAAGCTAAGAGTCGCCACCTATTCTACCAAGGCGAATAGGAAACCTTACATAGTTGAGAGATCGGGGTAAGATACTATATTCAGGTCGAGGGAAGGTGTTAGGCACCCTCAACCCTTTCCTAAGTTTTGATCTAAGGTTTGTAGCTTAAGAGTGTTGTGAGGTTTATGGCTAAAATTGAATAAGGGGAAAATTCAGATTTTAGGGTGGGGGACTCGCCTTGTTGCCAAGTGCCTACGTACCTCCTTATGGAGGATCAGAGTCTACGTAGTTCGGGCACAGGGTTGTACGCCTTAGAATTGATTATGGAGGTGTTTGAAGTTGTTTTAAAGGCTTTTTGAATGGCCTGTCGTAGTTTGTGATTTGAACGGCATTTTGAATTGCCTAGGATAAAAATCCGTAGTGTCGTGGTTTAGTGTGTTTTGAGTGTTTGGGCGTACAACCCTGATTTAATGTGTCACCGTTAGTTGCGATGATCAATAGATTTGATCAGTATAGCTAACGGATTAATGGGGCATTGCTGGTTACTCAGATCGATAGATTGATCGTCGCGGGCAGCAAATTAAATGTGTTTTAATTTTGTAATTTTTTTTATCTCTCGTCTAATGCGACTAATAGATTTAGTCGGGTCGAGGAGAGAATTTAAATAAAGGATTAATTAATTTATCTTATTGCCTTATTCAGATATTTGATCAGTACGACATAGAGAGTCGACTAATTCGAAGGCGGGATGAAATATATATTCATCCGCCATTTATCCGTTAAAGGAAGAAATTAGAGTTTATTGTTTTTTTTATCTCTCGTCTACTGCGACTAATAGCTTTAGTCGGGTCGAGGAGAGAATTAATTAAGGGTTAATGTTCTTTGCCAAATGGGATTGGGCAAACCCTAATGCAATTATCACCCATCTAGGGTTTTTTATGATTTTTAATAATTAAAAATTAGATTAAAATGAATTAAATCGAGTAATCGAAATAATCAGAAAATAAATCCTAAATCCTAATATGGCCCTAATCCTAATTTTATTCTTCTAGTCATAATTAAATAAACTAATTAAAACAGACAATATTAATCATCATTTTAATCTAAATAGTTTAAATAATAAAATAAAAACCTGGGATAACAATCCTGTGCTGCTGCTCTGGGGAGGAGTACCATAGAGCTACGTGCCTAGGGCCTTCAGATCTGTACGAAATACTGATCCAACGGCTGCTGGTTGAGAGTATATGATGGACGTGCGTTGGTTGTGAGCACAGGATTTTGTGAAGACAAACATCTCAAAAATAAACTAATGGATGAACCCCTCCGGGGATCGAACCCACGCTTCTATGCCTGGAAGCACCTTAAGCCTTCTTCTTTTGCCACCAAGTCACCCTTCATTTGTTGTTAATAACACGGTTCATAAACAATATGTACAAAAGCGAAAAAAATTTAAAATACAACACACGCGCCCAGACTCCATCATCTTCTTCGTTGGGATTTACTGTAACTCAAAGACCTTTGGCCACGGTTTGGAAATGTTGCCATAACCCTGCGAATCTTAAAATCACGGTATAAGCCAGATCAACATCAAATAAAAGCCCAGATTAATCAGACATTAACCCCTAAACACAAAAACATCATCAATTTTAGTTAATTTGGCCTCCAATTGTGCGCCCCCAAATTACGAATTTAGAACCCTAATAATGGTGGTTCTATCAAGCAAGCATAAGAATCAAATTAACTCTCCAGAAAGATCATTAACATCAATATAAACACAAATATTCGATCAAATTCAATTCATAACGCGTGTATTATGGAATATCGGAAGTGACAAATCAATCCAAACCGTGGTCAAATATGGCGTGATTCTGGACTTGTTGATTGGATGTGACAATTGGTATGGCTCCAAAATCATCCAAGGAACGTGTTTTGATCAATAGAATCACTGCAATCGGTCTCAATCCTTTAATCCGAGAGTCAGATGTCTTTCACCTTTGAAGCTCTTGTGTTAGCCTGGGCGGCCGAATTTCTCCTCCCCTCTTTTTATTCTGAATCCGTCCTATATATGTACATGGATTAGGTCAAGAAACTCTAATCAAATCAAGATTTCATTGATCCAAACTTGCCATTCTTGGTTCTTCCCAAACTTCTTTTTCACGTTTTTTTTTTGTTGATACAGCCCCCTTTTTTTTTACTTCATATTTTATATATTTTTTTTTATTATTTTTTTTAATGAGTAAAAGAAATAATTAAAGAACAAATACTAATAATAACAAATAATTCTATTAAAATTCTAACCTAAATAATAATATATAGTTAATAGAACCTAATTAATACTAGTAAACTCAATTAATTAAAACCTAATATTAATCCTAATATTACCTAACAATAATCCTAGTAGTATTACTATTAATAATGAAAATGTATCAATGCTAAAAAAATAATGAAAATAATTGAAACAAAAGTCAATAAACCCATAACACCCCCAAACAACGGTAAAACCCTTGTAACAGTCGGGCCCAACGTTCGGGTCCTAAACATCTGTTAATTACGCCCTTGAGTTAACTCAACCTGATTTATAAGAGAGCGGGTTTGACAATAGAAATGTCAGACCCCATGGCCCTTAATTTTGAATCTTGATGGGTTTAAGAGGCGTAGATCTGATCGGGCAAATTTTGGGGTATGACAGCTGCCCCTGTTCAATCTTCTCAAACCTGAAGAGTCGGATAGGCACGTCTGCCTATCGTGATCTAAAGGTAGAAGATGATTGAACACTGAGAATGCCCCGAAATTTGCATTTGTTGGGAAGAAGTTTTGGAGGAGATGGGCTTACAGATGCCACCCAAGGTAAATACCCCTCTTTTTTAGAATGTGAAGCAGATGCTTTTGAAAGAACCACTTGCTTTGATTGTAGTATGGCCTAAAAAGGCAACCTGAATTTTATGCCATGTTATGATGCATGCGATGCATGATGCAGTGAGCTTCTCAAAATAAATGAGAGCGATGTATGTATATGCATTATGTATGAATGAGGTATGTTAGTTGAATGATGCATGATTGTCAGTTAAAATATGTTAGTAGCTCTGAAAAGAAAGATAACACCTTTGATTGTTATTGATGATGTTTTGGAGAATATCACTGCCGAGGGACTAACGTGATAAACCCAATCGAGAAAGCTTTTGAAAATCTTTGTTGTAAAATCCTTTGTAAAACCCCGTTTGCCTGGAAAAGCTCCTAGAAGGGATGGAATACGTCTTAAAGAAGACTGCTTGGAAAGACTCCTGAAAAGGATGGAATATGTCTTAAAGAAGACTGCCTAGAGAGGTTCCTGCACCAATAGGATTACTTGTCAAGCTTGCCTGCACCATTTGGATTATTTGCCCTGGTTCGGACAAATTTCACCTGCACCATTTGGATCATTTGCCCTGGTTCGGACAAATTTCATCTGCACCATTTGGATCATTTGCCCTGGTTCGGACAAATTTCACCTACACCATTTGGATCATTTGCCTTGGTTCGGACAAATTTCACCGGGAAACATCAATCAGGTGATTGGAAAGAATATCTCAGTAAGGCTACTGGCATCGGTAAGGTTACCGGAAAACATCAATCAGGTGATTGGAAAGAACATCTCAGTAAGGTTACTGGCATCGGTAAGGTTACCGGAAAACATCAATCAGGTGATTGGAAAGAACATCTCAGTAAGGTTACTGGCATCGGTAAGGTTACCGGAAAACATCAATCAGGTGATTGGAAAGAACATCTCAGTAAGGTTACTGGCATCGGTAAGGTTACCGGAGAACATCAATCAGATGATTGGAAAGAACATCTAAGTATGGTTACTGGCATCGGTAAGGTTACCGGAAAACATCAATCACGTGATTGGAAGTACACCAACAGTACGGTTACTGTCATCGGTAGGGTTACCGGGAAGCAGGTGGATAGTATAGCTTTAACACCAGAGTTTTGAATTGGATGTTTTGATGTATGGGACAATGCTTATGCATGTAATGAGTGGAACGAAATAATGTCTTCTATAAGACTACCTGAAAAGGTTTTTAGCAAGGATATGATGAATGTCTTTAGAAAAGAATCCCTGAAAAGGCTGCAAGATGTCTTTAAGAAGGTCTACCTAAAAAGGTTCTTAGAAAGTATAGAAATTTGTCTTTAAAGGAGACCACCTGGAAAGGCTGAAAGATGTCTTAAAAGGGACTACCTAAAAAGGAATGTCTTGAAGAAGACTACCTGAAGGGATTCCTTAAAAGGATGCCAAATTGTTTGAAAAAGACTACCTGAAAAGGTACTTAGAAAAGGATGTCTTGAATAAGACTACCTGAAAAGGTTCTTGGAAATGACGGTGATTGTCTTAAAGAAGACTACCTAGAAAGGCTCTTATAAAAGAATGTCTTAAAGAAGACTACCTAAAAAGGTTCTTGGAATGACAACGAATATCTTAGAAACGTCTACCTAGAAAGGTTCGTAGAACGTCTTAAAGAAGACCACCTGAAGAGGTTCCTGAAAAGGATGACAAATTGTCTTAAAGAAGACTACCTAAAAAGTTTTTTTTTTTTTAGAAAAGAATGTCTTGAAAAAGACTACCTAAAGAGGTTCTTAGAAAAGGAATGTCTTGAAGAAGACTACCTGAAAAGGTACTTAGAAAAAGAAATGTCTTGAAGAAGACTACCTGAAAAGATTCTTGGAAATGACGCCAAATTGTCTTGAAAAAAGACTACCTGAAAAGGTTCTTAGAATACCTTAAAGGAGACTACCTGAAGAGGTTCCCAAAAAGGATGACAATTTGTCTTAAAGAAGACCACCTGAGAAGATTCCTAGAAAGGATCGTGCGATTTGTCTTAAAGAAGACTACTTAAAAAAGTGTGATGTAATGTATCCACCAATGTATGTAATGCATGATTTATATGTATTTGCATGATACTCCGATGATAGGTTGTTGATAACCAAAGCGTATATAGCTTGCTGGAGTTACAGGTTTGTTTGATAAGGTGGGGGTGTGATGCTAGCGCGATTCCCCAATACCTGTTTTTGAAGATCGTAGTTAGAAGAAAGATTTGTCGGATGTTGTAAAGTGCGAGAACGCCTTTCCCTTTTGTTATGCGCCTTGCCCCAGTTTGACTCCTTGAATTACTCCACGCCTTTAACCTTTTGAGGTTCTCCATGCCTTTAACCTTTGAATTGTTTGCCTTATGGATTTGATATCCAATGCCCAAATGTTTAGTGGAAAAGATGCCTATGAGGGGAGTGCCCTAGGAAATAACCTTGTCGTATGCTTCGACGTTTAGATTAAAGGGTGTGCCCCTAATCTCCAGGTTATGGAAGGTTATCCATGGTGTTCTACCCATTTTGAATTTATCCCATGTTTGACATGCCCCTGTTTGAGATTGCTCTGAGGTGTAACCCAAGTCAATTGAACCTTAGGAAGAATGCCCCTAGTAAATAGGATGTTCGATTGTATGCCCCTGTGCTCCTTGAAATTTTTGCCCCTGTTTAGGAGAACCCCCTAGATGTGGTTCCCCCGATTCCAGGGTCTTTATTAGAAATGATCACCTTTGATGAACCAATTTTGAGATCTCCTCGATGCTAAGTGTATATTTGTAGATGGTGTTGTACCCTTCGAGAAGTAACTCTAACACAATGCGTACGCAAGTTTTGGAATCGAAGTCCGTTATGAATTAGGACTGGATGATTAGAAATGAATGCTTGAAGAAACGTAGTGATTAGAAAAGTTTTAACAAACCTAGGAGTCAGTATAACAAAATCCTGCTTAATATGCTTTCGTAGTTAACCTTGCCTCAATTAGGACTTTTAAATGTTATAACTTGGCCTGGTTCATGTTTTAAGAAACAATGGATATAAGGCTCAAAACTTATTTAACCCACCCTTTTCTCCTTGATGTTCTCCAAATCCTAAAAATTCGCCTAACTCAATGAGTGTGCTTTGTTTGCAAGAGAATCGTTTCAGTTTCGATGTTGAGCAGAAGCCTTAGCAGAGATCCAAACTTTGATGACATATGTTGTAAAGATCCAAGCATTGATGTGAAGCTTTGATGGTTTAGCAGTCACAAGATTATCCTTTGTATTTCGCCTTTGTTTTTATCCCTTATTTTTGCATGAGCTAATTCTTTTGAATTTGACCCATCGGGATGCCCTAAATTTTGCCTAAGTCATTTTTTTTATTCATGGAATTTTTTTTTGACTTAGCGGGCGCTTTTCTCCTTTTTTTTTTCATGCTCTTTTTTATCCTTGGATTTTGAATATTGTGACTGCCATGTCGTCTTTGATTTGTAAGCTTCACCATTGATACTTCCTCGATCTTGAGTGATGTAATGAGGAAGAAGATAGTGTGAATGTTATCTCTATTGCTTCCTCATTCTTAGATGAATGTGAGGAAGATATGCTTTGAACCTTTTGTTTTGCTTGATCCTTGCTCGGATTGACTGATTCTCTTGACAACCAAAATACACCATTGAATTAATTGAAATCTACCCTGCCCCTGGTTAAAATCAAGGTTTATTTGAAAAAGTAGAAACAAACTCCAACTCCTGGCTCGAGGGGGTAACGAGGGATTAACATCCTTATATCTCCACTGTTTGGGAATTGAAACAATGCCTGTACATCCTCGGCTCGGTCTTACCTTGAAAGCATATGTTTTAGCTGGACTTAGTTATTTCTATTCGTCATTCTCCCTCGCGTTTGTTAATACTCCTAAATTTGAAATTGAAATTCGTAGTAGTGAGCGAATGAATTGACTCCAAAACTTGCATGGTCATCCCATTAGAATTGCTAAACCCGAAGGTACAACTTTTATCCTGAGTAACACTTAACGATCGTAGGGATTGAAATTTTGACACGATAGACACCTATTGATCCTAGGGGCAATCTCCTTTGTAGATCCATTGACCTTGTTTCACTCCTTAGTTGATGGACTTGTAGAAGTAAGGGTAACCTCGAATTTTCCTTGGGCACGTCAAACCTGTCGGGAATGAACTGTTAGCGGTGGGTTTTCGTCGTATCGAAACTTAATGAGTTTCCTTTGACTGAACCTCTATTGCTTTTCGTAAGGATAGCATCACCTATGACCCTTTTATCCCTTGATGAGGAGTTAACACAGGTCGCCTTCCCTCCATCGTAGTTATGCATCTCCGTTATGAATATTGCCCCATTTGGACAAACCCTTGCCCCCAGGTTATCGTAGAGCATCCTTGTAGGTTTGATATGTTCTAAGATGAACCCCTTTATGACTAGATACATCTTGAGTGTATCTATGAGGGAACTCTTTGTTGAACTGATCCTTGCTCGATGAAAACCTTTACTGTATTCATAATCCTGTTATGACAAGGCATGGACATGCGGTTGGCATGGTGAAAGACATCCCCTTTTTCTTAGTAAGACTAAGTTCATTCTCAATTTATCCTCCTTTCTCCATAGTAAACGATCCTTTTGATTTTTATATTTTTTGTCTCGGGAAATCGGCTAGCGCGATAAGTGTGGATGTGGGCGAAGGTATGAATGTAAATGTAGATACAAATGTAAATGCATGAATGCATGAAAATGCAAATGTACGCGTACGCGAGAGACTCCTTATATTGTAACTCCGTGTATGCAATGCAGACGTGTAACATATGATCCTAGGAATAGCCTTAGAGGCGACATTAGACCCTCTTGGAATCTTTGCAGGATAAATGTTATGACATGCTAAAGGAAATCCCTTGGATTCGAGAGTATGCAGAAGATAGCGGCTAGTGACCGTTCAAGATAGTCACTAAATCTCATGGCCATCGAGAGGCCAATCAACGTGTACCAATGAATTTGTCCCTCGTGGGAAGGTTCTCTATGCGGAACACAACCTATCTAAGGACGATATCGGATGAAGAGACATCCCTACAGGCTAGGGATGTAATGTGTAAATGGAGATCCAAACCCTACAAGTTAGAGGGTGCGCGGGAGTAAGCATGGAGTGACCGTTCAGGACAGTCACTAGATCTCATAGCCATCGAGAGGCCAGTCGAACGCATGCTAATGAAGTTGTCCTTCGGGGAAGGACGCGTTGTTGTGAAAACATACGGGTGTGAAAGAAAATCCCTATAGGCTAAGGAGTGCGTAGGTGTAAGCACGGGGTGACCGTTCACGACAATCACCGAATCGCATGGCCATCGAGAGGCCAATTGACGTGCGTTAATGGAAATGTCCTTCGTGGGAAGGACGCGTAGTTGTAAGAATACAAGGATATAAAAATAAAATCCCCACAGGCTAGGGAATGCATAGATGGTGATGTCTTCCGTGGGAAAGACACGGGTTTTTTTTTTAGAAATTAGAGTCCCTACAGGCTGGGGACCACGTAGGTATACCTGCAAAATTGAAACACATAGATATCCAAAGCAAATAAGTTGCAAACATATAATAAGCACATGAGCACGAAAGTCCTAGGTTCATAGGTTCGACGTAGGGGGCTCTAGGGAGCCAACCTTTTTATGGGGGGTGTTCTAGAAGGTCTCATGGGGTCGTTCGTAGCCTCCGAGACTTTTTGTCTCTTTGGGCTTTAGAACAACTCATTTTATCCATGAGGTTCGAATTTTTGGGGTAGGTTCCCGGAGAGATCAGCCAAGTATCCAGTCCTGCCCTCAACAAAGTCAAGCCTCGTTTTGGACATTTCCGACTACTCAGCCCACTCCGAGTGGAGTTATCAATGAGACTCGTAGGCGATTCATACTCCCCTAGTGGTCTCAAAGTTAACTCCCACACTTAGGTTTAACAACAATTTATATTATCCAGAAGATGCAATAAGAATAGCAAATATTCACATAAATAAATATTTAATTAAATTGCAGTAATGAAATTGCAGAGGAAAATAAATAAATAAATGAAATTTAAATATTTATACTAACCTCGAAATCCGGCTGCTTACGATTCAAAAATGCAAATAACAGCAAATATTTAAATATACAGATATTATTTAAACAAACAGATAAATACTTTAAATGATCTAAATAGATGAAATCATAGATAAATAAAATAAATAAAAAATTAAAAAAATAAAATTTTATATATATATTTTTTTAAAGGATGAACCTTCCCCCAAACCCTGAAAAATGGCAGGTTTGCCAAACCCTAAAATGCGCCAAACCTAAACCCTGCCAAAACCTAAAACCTATAGGAGCATAGTAATTCACCGTTATGGTTGTCCCCAGCAGAGTCGCCAGCTGTAGAAACCTGCCTAAAATTTAAAGCTAAGAGTCGCCACCTATTCTACCAAGGCGAATAGGAAACCTTACATAGTTGAGAGATCGGGGTAAGATACTATATTCAGGTCGAGGGAAGGTGTTAGGCACCCTCAACCCTTTCCTAAGTTTTGATCTAAGGTTTGTAGCTTAAGAGTGTTGTGAGGTTTATGGCTAAAATTGAATAAGGGGAAAATTGAGATTTTAGGGTGGGGGACTCGCCTTGTTGCCAAGTGCCTACGTACCTCCTTATGGAGGATCAGAGTCTACGTAGTTCGGGCACAGGGTTGTACGCCTTAGAATTGATTATGGAGGTGTTTGAAGTTGTTTTAAAGGCTTTTTGAATGGCCTGTCGTAGTTTGTGATTTGAACGGCATTTTGAATTGCCTAGGATAAAAATCCGTAGTGTCGTGGTTTAGTGTGTTTTGAGTGTTTGGGCGTACAACCCTGATTTAATGTGTCACCGTTAGTTGCGATGATCAATAGATTTGATCAGTATAGCTAACGGATTAATGGGACATTGCTGGTTACTCAGATCGATAGATTGATCGTCGCGGGCAGCAAATTAAATGTGTTTTAATTTTGTAATTTTTTTTATCTCTCGTCTAATGCGACTAATGGATTTAGTCGGGTCGAGGAGAGAATTTAAATAAAGGATTAATTAATTTATCTTATTGCCTTATTCAGATATTTGATCAGTACGACATAGAGAGTCGACTAATTCGAAGGCGGGATGAAATATATATTCATCCGCCATTTATCCGTTAAAGGAAGAAATTAGAGTTTATTGTTTTTTTTATCTCTCGTCTACTGCGACTAATAGCTTTAGTCGGGTCGAGGAGAGAATTAATTAAGGGTTAATGTTCTTTGCCAAATGGGATTGGGCAAACCCTAATGCAATTATCACCCATCTAGGGTTTTTTATGATTTTTAATAATTAAAAATTAGATTAAAATGAATTAAATCGAGTAATCGAAATAATCAGAAAATAAATCCTAAATCCTAATATGGCCCTAATCCTAATTTTATTCTTCTAGTCATAATTAAATAAACTAATTAAAACAGACAATATTAATCATCATTTTAATCTAAATAGTTTAAATAATAAAATAAAAACCTGGGATAACAATCCTGTGCTGCTGCTCTGGAGAGGAGTACCATAGAGCTATGTGCCTAGGGCCTTCAGATCTGTACGAAATACTGATCCAACGGCTGCTGGTTGAGAGTATATGGTGGACGTGCGTTGGTTGTGAGCACAGGATTTTGTGAAGACAAACATCTCAAAAATAAACTAATGGATGAACCCCTCCGGGGATCGAACCCACGCTTCTATGCCTGGAAGCACCTTAAGCCTTCTCCTTTTGCCACCAAGTCACCCTTCATTTGTTGTTAATAACACGGTTCATAAACAATATGTACAAAAGCGAAAAAAATTTAAAATACAACACACGCGCCCAGACTCCATCATCTTCTTCGTTGGGATTTACTGTAACTCAAAGACCTTTGGCCACGGTTTGGAAATGTTGCCATAACCCTGCGAATCTTAAAATCACGGTATAAGCCAGATCAACATCAAATAAAAGCCCAGATTAATCAGACATTAACCCCTAAACACAAAAACATCATCAATTTTAGTTAATTTGGCCTCCAATTGTGCGCCCCCAAATTACGAATTTAGAACCCTAATAATGGTGGTTCTATCAAGCAAGCATAAGAATCAAATTAACTCTCCAGAAAGATCATTAAAGTCAATATAAACACAAATATTCGATCAAATTCAATTCATAACGCGTGTATTATGGAATATCGGAAGTGACAAATCCATCCAAACTGTGGTCAAATATGGCGTGATTCTGGACTTGTTGATTGGATGTGACAATTGGTATGGCTCCAGAATCATCCAAGGAACGTGTTTTGATCAATAGAATCACTGCAATCGGTCTCAATCCTTTAATCCGAGATTCAGATGTCTTTCACCTTTGAAGCTCTTGTGTTAGCCTGGGCGGCCGAATTTCTCCTCCCCTCTTTTTATTCTGAATCCGTCCTATATATGTACATGGATTAGGTCAAGAAACTCTAATCAAATCAAGATTTCATTGATCCAAACTTGCCATTCTTGGTTCTTCCCAAACTTCTTTTTCACGTTTTTTTTTTGTTGATACAGCCCCCTTTTTTTTTACTTCATATTTTATATATTTTTTTTTATTATTTTTTTTTAATGAGTAAAAGAAATAATTAAAGAACAAATACTAATAATAACAAATAATTCTATTAAAATTCTAACCTAAATAATAATATATAGTTAATAGAACCTAATTAATACTAGTAAACTCAATTAATTAAAACCTAATATTAATCCTAATATTACCTAACAATAATCCTAATAGTATTACTATTAATAATGAAAATGTATCAATGCTAAAAAAATAATGAAAATAATTGAAACAAAAGTCAATAAACCCATAACACCCCCAAACAACGGTAAAACCCTTGTAACAGTCGGGCCCAACGTTCGGGTCCTAAACATCTGTTAATTACGCCCTTGAGTTAACTCAACCTGATTTATAAGAGAGCGGGTTTGACAATAGAAATGTCAGACCCCATGGCCCTTAATTTTGAATCTTGATGGGTTTAAGAGGCGTAGATCTGATCGGGCAAATTTTGGGGTATGACAAAATCAAAGAACGTGGTTTCAACATCACGCCCTCTTGAACTACTTCACATGGATCTCTTTGGCCCTTCAAGGACTAAAAGCATAGGTGGAAACACCTATGGTTTTGTCATTGTCGATGATTACTCCAAATTTTGTTGGACAATCTTTCTACCTAGTAAGGATCAAACTTTTCCAGCTTTCACACAATTTGCAAGATTATGTCAAAACAAAATGAACAACAAAATAGTTGCAATTCGAAGTGATCACGGTGGAGAGTTTGAAAACATTCTTTTTGAAAAATACTGTGATAAACATGGAATTGAGCATAACTTTTCAGCTCCTAGAACACCTCAACAAAACGGAGTAGTTGAACGTAAAAATCGGGTTCTAGAGGAGCTGGCAAGAACAATGCTGAATGAGGGTAATCTACCCAAGTATTTCTGGGCTGACGCGATTAGCACCGCATGTTATGTTTTAAATAGGATAATAATACGTCCTATACTGAACAAAACTCCCTATGAATTACTAAAAGGTAGAAAACCAAATGTATCTCATCTCCATGTATTCGGTTGCAAGTGTTTTATCTTGAACAATGGTAAGGATAATCTTGGTAAATTTGATGCTAAAGCTGATGAGGGCATATTCCTTGGTTACTCACAATCTAGCAAAGCATACCGGGTATATAATAAGAGATTACTTATAGTAGAAGAGTCCGTACACGTGTCTTTTGATGAATCTTATGCAAAATATGTCGAGAAAGGTCTTTCGTTTAATGGTGCAGGTCCATCCACTGAAGACATTGTCAAGGATAAGGAAGGTGAGAATGAAAGTATTGTAAAGAAAGATGCTGAGAGAGAGAAAGATAAGTCTCACGATGAAAATGAAAAAGAAAGCATCTCAAATAATGAAGAACTTCCCAAGGCCTGGACAAATGTGAAAGACCATCCAATTGACAATATAATAGGAGACATCTCAAGGGGCGTTACAACACGCTTAAAGATAAGTAACTTCTGTCATCATTTTGCTTTTGTTTCACAAGTTGAGCCGAAAAACGCTAAGGATGCATTACTTGATGAGCATTGGCTAATGGCCATGCAAGAAGAATTAAACCAATTTAAACGGAATGATGTTTGGGACTTAGTCCCTCATCCGGGAGATCATCAAGTAATAGGCACTAGATGGGTTTTTCGTAACAAACTTGATGAAAACGGCGTTATTACTAGAAACAAAGCTAGATTAGTTGCCCAAGGTTATAATCAAGAGGAAGGTATTGATTATGAAGAGACATACGCTCCTGTAGCACGTCTCGAAGCTATTCGTCTCTTACTCGCTTATGCTTGTTGTAAAGACTTCAAACTATTCCAAATGGATGTTAAAAGTGCCTTTCTAAATGGCTATATAAATGAAGAAGTCTATGTTGCTCAGCCACCCGGCTTTGAGAATTACATGTATCCAACTCATGTCTATAAGCTGAAACGTGCTCTATACGGTCTTAAACAAGCCCCTCGGGCTTGGTACGAACGTTTGAGCAAATTTCTCCTTAGTCAAGGGTACTCTAGGGGTAAAGTTGACACTACTCTCCTTATTAAAAGAAAAGATAAAGACATTCTCCTAGTCCAAATTTATGTAGATGATATTATATTTGGGTCGACTAATGCAAAACTTGTCAAAGATTTTTCTAAGCTTATGCAGAGTGAATTTGAGATGAGTCTCATGGGTGAGCTAAATTTCTTCCTTGGCCTACAAATCAAGCAACTCAGTCATGGAACGTTTGTGAATCAAACTAAATACTGTACGGAGCTGCTCAAAAGATTTGGAATGAGTGAAGCAAAGGAAATTGACACACCTATGGCAACAAATACTAATCTAGACAAAGATGAGAAAGGTAAAGAGGTTGACGTGAAATTATACCGAGGTATGATAGGTTCACTATTGTATCTTACTGCCTCAAGACCAGACATTATGTTTAGTGTGTGTATGTGTGCAAGATATCAATCTTGTCCAAAAGAATCTCACTTAAAAGCTGACAAAAGAATTCTGCGATACTTACGTGGAACTACTACATATGGCCTATGGTATCCAAAGGGAAATGAGTGCCATTTGGTAGGATTCTCCGATTCAGATTTTGCTGGCTGCAAATCCGATAGAAAAAGCACCAGTGGAACATGTCATCTATTCTCAAATTCATTGATAAGTTGGCATAGCAAGAAACAAGTATCGGTTGCATTATCTACTGCTGAGGCAGAATATGTAGCTGCTGGAAGCTGCTGTGCACAAATATTATGGCTCAAGCAACAACTTCTTGACTTTGGTATTAAGCTTAATCGCATACCTATCATGTGCGACAACACAAGCGCCATAAACTTGAGTAAAAATCCTGTCTTACACTCACATACCAAGCATATTGAAATAAGACTTCACTTCCTACGAGATCATGTAGAGAAAGGAGACGTTACATTTGAACATGTAGAAAGCAAGAAGCAACTAGCTGACATCTTCACCAAACCTCTAGCAACGGAGCAATACTTCAACATTCGTAGGGAATTAGGGATACTCGATATCTCTAATTTGGGCTAATTACGTTTGTTCTCTCCTAATATTATTTCCTTACTTTATATATATATTTCTGCTAACATTTCTCTTAGCGTAAAGGTAGTTAATCATCAAGCCAGGCGTCATTCCACATTTGACTCTCATGCTATCACTATCTACCTTTTATTCTCGTTACTCTTCTATTTTTGTTGTATCTCTTTTTGATGTTGACAAAGGGGGAGATAGATGCTGAGTGTACGGGGGAGCTTTGTTGAGAGATTGCCTTGTTGAGAGATAGATGCTGAATGTACGGGGGAGCTTTGTTGAGTCTTTATTACTTACTACCAAAGCTTCGACTAATGGTTTGCCATCATCAAAAAGGGGGAGTATGTGAATACAAGATTACAATCACAAAGATATTTTTAATTCATGGCAAACTCAATAAGCATACAAGCAACAAGGTGGAAGCAGAAAACTCAAAGAAAAGCAAGCATTGATCACTCATGACAGAACAGGTTGATCTATTATGCATATAGGTCGACTCAACACAAGCAAAACAAGAAGAATGCAGAAAAGCAGCAGTTAGGTCGACCTACCATCAACCCAGGTCGACCTAAAATGGAGAAAAATCCATATACTTCTGCTAGGTCGACTCACACATCATATAGGTCGACCTAAATTGATGAAAATTACATACCAGTCTGCTAGGTCGACCTACACAACAACTAGGTCGACCTAATCTGAGAAAATGTTCCCAGAATGCATCTGAAGAGGATTCTGGTCGACCTACTCCTTTAACAGGTCGACCTAACTGGGAGCAAAATTCTGCATGTTCTGCTAGGTCGACCTAAGCACTAAAAGAGGTCGACCTAACTGATCAAGAAAGTCAAAAATTCTGTTTCTCTCATCTCCAACTGTTAAGCTATCATATATATTGTCCAAGGATCATTATTACAGTAACACCAACGACTGAAAGATACACAAAGGCTTCTCATCTTCGTTCTTCGTCATCTCCAACACAATTACACATAATCATTCTTGCGTTGAGGGTTAGTGATCGAGTTCGATAACGTCCATGGAACGGAATTGAAGATTCCTAGTGGGTGAAGATTTGTGGGGTTTTTGGTGAATAAAATCTGCGGGTTTTGTCCTCCAAGATAGGTGTTTCTTGGGGGTTTTTATCAAGAGGTTTCATCGAGGATCCGGCTGAGTGTGAAGATTGAAGAACAAGGGTTCGAGGGAATTGAAGACACTGCAGAAAGGGATCAAAGTGAAGCTCTTGGATAACCTTGATCTGACTCAAGATTAAGGGGGAAGAAGATTCAAAGGATCGACATAATTGGTTTATGGTTTATCGCTTTGTTATCTTCTTTGTATATACTACTTTCAACATTAATGAAAGATTACCCAATTTCAGTTTGGAATTGGGGGCAGACGTAGTCGTAGCGAGGACGATCGACGAACTGCCTAAACAAATATCGTGTTCTTGTCGCCTTTACTTTATCATTTACGTTCTGTTCATACTTGGTTATAATAGCAAATTGATCAACGATTCGAGTGTTAAGATTGTGAATTAAGAACTTATATAAACATCACAATCCATCACATATTGAATCACCGTCAATTTGATCATTATCACCAAGTGTTTGTATATTTGTTTCAATCACTTTACTGCATTGCAAACATTGTCCATCATACAAGAAGCTAATCTAATTTTCAATAAGAGCAACACTTTGATTCTGAAACGTATTCTCTTATCACTTACCTCAAGGTCTTGACTGGTTTTAAACACATATACAATCGTTTCGATAGTGGTTCGGAATAGACGCGAGTCGATTCAGAATCACTTCCGCTGAAAAGTTGTTTAACTCCGTAAAACTGTGAACGATCTATTCACCCCCCCTCTAGATCCTAAGGCCAGCGTCTAACAAAACCATCTCTTATTTGTGCATGTAGCCAAATTTCATTAACAGATTTTTTGGTAAAGATATAATTTGAGAGATTCATGTTAGAGTTGATTTAGTTGTGTCTAAATAACTAGGGGCTCACTAGCTGCGACGTGATTGTATTCAAACCATAATTGAGAGATCTAATATGTAGCCTAACACACAATTTCACACTGTTATTCTGTTTCTACGTAAAGCCACTGCGTATTCGAAGGAATTTATGATGATACATATTCATTCAAGTTGTTTTGTCTCCATGAGATCCGTGACCATCATACGATTCACTAAATTTGATTCTCAATTACTTGTGTCTTCTAAGACTTTTCTATATTAACTTTATTTATATAGAAATGAATTGATTATTTACAATGGCTATAATTCTAGAATTTATAGAAGAGAGTGATAAAAATGAGAAGATCATCCCTTACTTTCAAACTATAATATTTATTGGAAAAAGTCGTGGACTTAGAAAAAGACTAAAATAATTATGCATGATGCAGGCCATAAGATTATTTATGAGTTCCAAGTTGATTGTGCAAGGACTAAAGGTGAAGAACAGTCCTCAGTTCCGTACCAGATGAAGGCTGCAATAATGTCCATATAGATTCATTTTACATTACAACTCCAAAACTAAGTCCCAACACTGATGGACTGATGGAATTCACTTAGAAAATGTCAATGCTGTGCAAATATATAATTTTGTGATTTATAATGGTTAGTTGTTATAAGTAGCTAAGCAGAGCTATTGTAATACTTCAATTATCAGTTTTCTGTTTCTACGATACAAGTAAGTTCAGATTCAGTTAGTTTTCTTTGATCTTAATGTACTCTATCAACTAATTGAATACATATTAGACCATCCTGGATAACTCACAAGGTACCCAATCTTTCACGTAATACAAGCGATATTTCCCAAAATTAATAAACCATGAAAACTTAGAAAAGCCATCAACAACTTGAAAACAACACCTCATTGCAAGTAAGTTAACTAACAATTCAGTTGTATATTCAAAATTACAAAACAAAGATTTAAAATTAAGGAGAGGTAATGAAACAAGACAAGCTTTTTTTGGCTCAATTACATTCATCTAAAGTGTGCAACAGAAACCAACAATTGGTATAACCTAGAAAGTCATGCAACATTTCTTATTACTAAAAGATTTTTTATGAGTTCCAACAATTCTTATTACTAAAAGACTATAATAATTATTTATTTAATACAACATTTAATAGTTTTTATTTTTAATTATTTGATTAATTTGCATTGCATAAATTCCATTCAATATGAATAAATTCATCAATTCACGTGTATTTGCTTGAAGCTTTGGTATCTAATTATGAAAAGTATAATTAATTTTGATATTTTGAGTGAAAATAATAAATTTTACTTTTTTATTGTAGAAATTATATAAAATGGGAAAAACGAAATTATTGATTCAAATATTAAAATATGAAAAATTATTAATTTTTTTTTAAATATGTCAACAAATGGGCGTACGACACCAGTATTCGTGCGAATGCACAAATATTTTTGTTTTATTATTTCCTTATTATTGTATTTGTTGGAAATTCAACTTTGTTTTGAAAAAAAAACATTTTTTGATGTCACAATTTATTTTTCATATGTTTTGACTCTCTTTTAGTTTCTCTTTCTAATCCTACATTTTAGTTGTTAAACAATTACTAAATACCATGCAACTTTATTTTGAAAAACCGCTTATAATTTACTTTAAATACAAATATTTCTGTACTTCAAATATTTATTTTATTCTTATTAATGTATTTTTTTTTTATAAACAACAATTACTATATGTTAAAACAATGCGCGTGTCCGACCAGAACCCGTGCGTATGCACGGGTTTGTTACTAGTTTCTTATTAAGAATTGGTGTGTTAATTAATATATATTAATTAATTTGGTGTGTATATTTGTGTCTATTTAATTATTGGTGTTATTTGATTTAGTAACTAAAATAGAAATACTAAATAGTATATATTTTATTGGATTTATTTAGAGATGTTAAGAGTAAATAGGGGGTGTTATAATTAGGCCCAAAGTGTATAGTAGGTAAGGGTTAGAGAGTGAGATATCAATTCCATTCATTTTCTGTCACGAGAGAGGCAGAGAAAAGAAGAAAAGAAGGAAAAGAGAAAGGGAAAGAACAAAGGGGAGCTAGGGTTTGGAGGAGACATTGAAGAGGTAAGGGGCAGAATCCTTATTATTATGGGTTAGTATAATTGGGTCAATCGGTAAATTAACATGATTAGGTTGTTGTTGATTGAAATCTATAAAAAAATTGAAGTTAGAAAAATGTTTGGATATTAGAAATTGATACATTGGTGAAATTAGGGGATGTTTCAAAATCACTAATTGACATATATATTGCATAAAGTGTAGCGCAAACAATATATCTCCCTATTCCTTTACTGTAGTTGTGTTTTATGCTCATATACTGTAGCGTGTTACTTTAGTTCATTGTCTCATAGTTTGTGTGCTATGTTCTTGAAAATTATCAGGAAATAAAGTAGAAGTGAGTTGCACATGCCTTGTTATTGTTTCACATAAGTCGGTTCTGCTTTACTAAAGAAACTTGTATAGAATGACACAATTTAATGAAAATAGAAACATACATTAGAAATGAAATGTAATTACAAAGTAGGAAAATAAATTGTGTATCAGTAACAGTTAAGAAAACAAAACATAATGCAAACATTCCCGTTTGACCGAATAACAGAATTAAACGGTTTAATTAGTTGTCCGGAATTTGATGAAAATTTACGTGGTAGTTAAGTTTAATTAGTAGATTAACGTGGTGATGTTATTTTGTTGAAATTGTGATTTTCACGAATCGACCGAAATTGTGTCTTATTTAAATATTCTTTATAAATAAATTTTAACAATTTAATAGAGTTGTCAATAAAGTTATTAAAGTTGTCAATAGAGTTGTTAGAGTTGACAATAAAGTTGTTAGAGTTGTTTTGAATTATTAAAAGTCATACTTTTGTTGTTTCTGTTGCACCCCAATTTTTGACCTCCGAGATCACATCATTTTCTAAGTGTTATGATCATTATCATTATCATTTATCACCATGCATATTTTTATTTACTAACAAAAAAATAAAAAGAAAAAAAGTTTGTTGCTTGTGTATTAAAAACAGGAGAACGATCAAGAGGAAGCTGAAGAAATTAGGGTTTTGAGGCCCACAAGAGGTTCAACATTATCTCAAGACTCAAAGGTTCCTCCAATCAATATTCAAGTCCAATGATGGCTCAGTTTAAGGCAGACAACTCTCCAGATCGCCTGAAGCGCCAAATTAGGGTTTTGACCTAATTTCCCCAGAGGATTGACTTTTAATCAGGAGATGATTCCAAGACTCAAATTATGATTCAAAGGACTTCAAATCAACATTATAGTCCATTCATGTCATTCAATTGAGGAGAAGACCTTGATTCATTGAAAGATCGCAAAACTACGGTTCATTTGAAAAAAGTCAACTGCAGTCAAAAATCAAGATTTTTGGTCAACATCAATTATTTGAAGTAATATTCATCATTTGATCAAGGATTGATCATAATTCATCAAGAAAAGTTCAAAAATCAACAAAACTCAAAATTGCAAAATTAAGGTTTTTGACATAAAAGTCAACTGAACTTTGACCAGCCATAACTCCCTACTCGTTCATCAGAAAAATTACAACGGAAGCTCATTCTTAAGGAAATTCAATTCTCTACAACTTTGATGTTGGGACCAAGGTCAAGAAATGCTTCCGCCTAAGAGATATAAGCCAAAACATTACAGGTCATTTTCAAAGTCAACAAAAAGCAGTTTTTTGTTAAAGCCCATATCATCAAGATAACTTCTCCAAATGCAAAAACGCTTACAAAGTGGCTTGTAGAGGACATCTTGGGCTTTCCAAAAAGTAAAAGAACACTTTCATAGGATCAAAATTGAGGGAGATATGCCTTGATGAAGTTGACCTTTTTTGGAAGAATGCATGAAACAAGTAATGACCAAAATTTGATTTTTTTTTCAAAAAAGGCCAATTCTTTTGTGATTCAATCTTGATTCTCATATGTTTAAAGATATTCACAACATATCCATGATTCATGACATTTTTATTTCATTTTAATTAAATTTTATTCATTTAAAGTTTAATTAAAGTGAGATAATTCAAAGATATTATCAAAGATGCTTATGGTTGCCAATCAAGACCAATTCAAGATGCTTAAAGATATTATTGCAAGATTGAAGAGAATAACACTTGAGTGTTTTAACCATGGTTAAAGAAATGCACTCATTGAAAGAATATTCCATTCTTTTTCCACAAAATTAATCATGACAATTCCAACTTGCATACTTTATGATCATATCTCTTTGCCTATAAATAGAGCTTCATTTTCTTCATTCAAGGGGAGCAAAAAGAAAAGAGAAAAAAAAGAGAGGAACAAGAGGAGAGCATAACAACAACAACAAAGCCATAGCTTAAGAGTTTTATATTTTTCAAAAGTTTCAATAAACTTGTAAAAATCAAGGCTCATTCAAATAGCCACCTTCAATCAATTTCAATCACTCTATTCCACTCTTGGGACATCATAGAGTAAAAACTCCATATTTATGCATATTTTCAATTTCTCAAAAAAAATGTTTTAATTTTAGTTTTAAATTGATAAAATGTTTATTTAATTTTTAACATAAAAATATTTTATTTCTTTTCATAATTAATTTATTTTTCTTAATTAATTAGTAATTATGTAAATATTGCTTTATTTAATTATTTTCAACCAATCAAAAAACTCCAAAAATATTTTCCTTTTAGATTTAGGTTTACATTTTTTATAATCTAATTTTTGACATATAAAATAATATTTTTCTTGTTAAGTTTAATTATTTGTATAATTATTTGTTTAATTAGCTTGTTAATTTACTTAAAATCAATTCCAAAATAATCACAAAAAAAATGAATTAAGTTTAATTTGTTTTATATTTATTTTTGTATATTATTTGATATTATTTCTTATCTTTTTCTTTGTCCCGAATTGGAATAAAAGATCAAATATGGCAGAGATTGTATGCAGTTGATTTAAGACTTTTGGAAATTTATCGTGTAGTCGCTATGATTCTATCAAGCTTCTGATAAATTTTCATTAACTTTAAATCCGAGATCATCATTCACTCACCATCGATCTTCACTAACATCGTGGATATACTTGACTAGCTTCAAGATGATTCGCGTGCTAACATACTAACAATTAACTTTAAATTCCGCATTTTATTATATTGTTCTTTATATTTCTTGCTTTATACTTTATTTTATCATTCATATTGTTTATGTTTATGTTATTTTCTCTTTGTCCATTTGGACATATTATTTATGTTTCTGTCATTTTTTCTTTGTCCATTTGGACATATTATTTATGTTTCTGTCATTTTTTCTTTGTCCATTTGGACATATTATTTATGTTTCTGTCATTTTTTCTTTGTCCATTTGGACATATTATTTATGTTTCTGCTATTTTTTCTTTGTCCATTTGGACATATTATTTATATTTATGCTATTTTTCCTTTGTCCATTTGGACATATTATTTATGTTTCAGCTATTTTTTCTTTGTCCATTTGGACATATTATTTATATTTCTGCTATTTTTCCTTTGTCCATTTGAACATTTTATTTATATTTCTGCTATTTTTCCTTTGTCCATTTGGACATATTATTTATGTTTCTGCTATTTTTTCTTTGTCCATTTGGACATATTATTTATGTTTCTGCTATTTTCTCTTTGTCCATTTGGACATATTATTTATGTTTTCGCTATTTTTTCTTTGTCCAATTTGACATATTATTTATGTTTCCGCTATTTTTTCTTTGTCCATTTGGACATATTATTTATGTTTCCGCTATTTTCTCTTTGTCCATTTGGACATATTATTTATGCTTCCGCTATTTTTTCTTTGTCCATTTGGACGCATTGTTTATGTTTCCGTCATCTTCCTTTTGTCCACTTGGACCATACTTTACTTTTATGCTAAAACACTAATAAACAACAAAAATCTAAAAAAAAACGCTTAAGGTTCTCTCTTGGACTACTGGTTACTATCCCTAGCATTTTGGAGATTCGGACTTATGGACTTAGTGCCTCTGGACCCCTATTCTGTTATTACTCTATGGTTGTTCTGTCTCTCTGGCATTGGATGGTTGTATGTTTGTGTATGCAGGTATTTCCTTGAAAGTCCTTGATGGTTAATTCCGAGGCATTGAGATAAGGATTTTACCCGAAAACAGCCGTTACTCTGCCCGATTTTCATCAGAATTTTAATGTGATTAATGCAAAGTGGTGCTAAAGATAATAAGTTCATCTGGATCCCCAAGTGGTAATGCGTCGGTCAACTGTTGGTTTCTTATTTTGGTCAGATCATTCTCTCCTTAAACTTTTATTTTAAGCACTAGGATAGCCTCTTCATCTCCTCCCATTTCTTAAATTTTCAAAATCTTCTCCCTTTTTCCAAAATCTTCTTATGATTGTAAAACCTCTTTTAAAAATCTTTTCTTATAAAATACCTTTTGCCCTTAGTGGCTTTTCTTTCAAAGTTTAGACACGATTAAATGTTGTAGTGAGTTGTGATACCCCACGATTTTGAGATTGATTGATATAATGGAATCTTTTCCACGTGAGAGAGATAGTGTCGTACTCGTTGATTTTCATCCGAGTTAGAGCTCTTCTTTCATTTGTGATGCAAAGAATCTATTTGTTCTCATGATCAAGATCAATGGCTGAGTATTTCTCTCCGACGACGATAAAGTGTTCATTCCTTTTAAAAAAAACCGTTTTCCCTTTTAAGCGGAACTACATTAGCTCTGACTTCTCCATTGCACCGAGGAGGTATGTAGGCACAAGGCTTAATGTCTTGCCGAGCTTATTTTAAAAAAATCAAACAAGAGAAAAAGTGATCTAAGCAAAATTAAGAGCCCATGGATAACCATGGATACAAAGGGTACTTAAAACCTTCCCTTTGTATAACCAACCCCCCGAACCCAAAATCTGTCAAAAGGTTTTTTTCTGTTCTTTTATGCCTTTCCTAATATAATTGGATAAAATAAAAGTCGGTGGCGACTCATGTAAAAAATAAAAAAAAATCAAAAAAGAGAGCAAGGAGTCAGTTCGCCTCAAAAAACCGAGTTACAGTTTCGAGTAATTCTGACATGTTTAGAGTTGTCAGTGTATAATGTCGGTGTTTGCTTTTCATTAGAACTTTAACAATTCATATATTTTAAACCGTAACTCCGTTTGAGTCTCCGTTCAAGGCGTTAGAAAGCTAGCGCGATATTCTTTTCAATAACAAAAATGGTCTTGAGCAATAGAATGCTAGAAATTAGAAACGGAGTAGAAATAGAAGTGAATTAAATTAATATAGTGTGATTATTAATTGGTTAATTAAATTAATAGTTGAATTAATTTTAATAAGACTATTTATTTGGAATATACTTGGACTTGGATAAATTATTCGGTTATCGGTAAATTACGGTATTTTGGGAATTTGTCCGTAATTGTGTTTTGGCTTGAATATGTTTATGTTGAGAATAAATATATGTATATGCCATGATGTTGTGCTAATATTGATTCTCTACGAGTAGTTGGATAGCATTAATTCTAATAATTAATTGTTTGATGTGGAAAGTGTGTGTTCATGTATAATTGACAAAAATGAGAATTAACATGAGATAGTATGGTTACTAGTGTTAATTGGATTGTGTGAATCGTAATTGATTAATTGACCTCTCATATGTGAATGATGTGTGTGTGTTGTGAATGTTGTGTACAATTGGTGGATAATTCGTAGAGTTGAATTATTGTGATATGCGGAAAGTTAAGATGGTAGAGAGTATCTTAATTGCATATATTTGTGATATTGTACATACATTCATATCATAGTGTGCCTTGAAACACAGGTGGATTTTGTTTGAAACACAAGCGGGCTTGGATTCTAGAGTGAATCAGAAGCCGTAAACTATATGTTTACAATTGGTGGACTTTGGTCTTGTCCGGATCGGAAGTGTGGCTTAGATTCTAGAGATATGAATCGGAGGCCGGTGAAACTTAGAATTTCACATTGGTACCACATGCATAGTGTCACATGTTTCATTGAGTCACATTAGAGTTATGTGATAGTTGACTATGTGCATTATGTTGTCATGATATGTGCATGATTGTGATAATTGATTATGTGCATTATGTTGTTGTAATAAGTGTACGAGTGAACAATTGATTGTGTGCATTGATGTCGTAATGCCATGTGTATGAGTTTGGTAATTGATTATGTACACTTGGTGTTGTACCGATATTTGTATTAGTTGATAATTGAGAATGGGTGATGTTTGAATACATAATTGGTTAAATGCGGGAATATGTGATAATTATGGCTATGTGTATAATTGAGAATATAGTAATGAGATATTATACTCTTATACTTGGTGTATGCTTAATATATGTGAATTATGATTAGCATTAATTTTATGATTATGCAAGTGTAATGCATTCCTATAATTGTTGATTTAACCATTGTATCTCATTATACTTTCTTCATAATGGTTTGTATTCTCACCCTTCTGTTCTAATGTTGCCCTCGTTTGGCGACATTCAGGTTCTGGAGTTTAGTAGCTCGTGCGTGATCTAGTCGGAGATTCTTTCGTGTTTGTAGGAGATTAGGTAGTGAGTCGATGCTCTGGTCATGTAACACTGGGTAGATTAGTCGTGTTGAACTCATGTTTCTATTTGGTTATGTATTATGTTTATGACTTGAGAACTTGTTATTTGGCTACTTGTTGTTTGAGAGGCTTTCAAGCCAAATATTCTGAATTATGTTTTAATTTATATTGATATGATTATTGAGACTTGATCATGGTATGGGACATGGATCATTTTATGAAACACATGAGTATTTAGTAGTTTCTGCTGTGAATGCATGTTCTGGATAAAATATGATTAATTGAGAAGTGTTATTTGAAATGACCAGGTGTATCATATATTGTAAGTAAATGCTGTCGGTTTTTAAAGGCTTTTAGTTTTTGAAAACATCGATGTGGCGCCCTTTTATTATATGCATGCTTATTCTCTGATTATATGCTTATTTATTTAGGGGTATAAAAGGGATGTTACATTAGTGGTATCAGAGCATGGTCGACCAGTTGGTCAATAGTCGTTAATGTTGTCTAATCCTGTTGTATTTGATTTGTGTATCTGACACAATCGATACTATTTTATATGTTTGGTTGTTGGATGTCTTAGGATGATGGTTGCAGGAAGGAATTGTAACATTAATGTTGAGGAAGTAATGAGGTAGATTGGTGCGATTGGACAAGCGCCGCATGAGAGTGCTAGTAATGGAGGAAAGGATGAGTTACATGCTTTTGGAGACTTTCGAAGGTGCAATCCGCCGATCATTGAAGGAAAGTATGGACCGGATAAAGCACATGCATGGATGAGAGAAATGGAGAAGATCTTTCAAGTCATGAGTTGTACTGATGTACAGAAGGTACAGTTTGGTACTCACATGCTAACGGAAGGAGCTGAGGATTGGTGGAGTAATACGGTGTGGAGATTTGATGAGGAAGGTATTAAAATTACTTGGAATCTTTTGCGTGATGCATTTTTGGAAAACTATTTTCTAGAAGATGTGCGTGGAAAGAAAGAAGTGAGAGTTCTGGAATTGAAACAAGAAAGAGAACAATTCCGTGGGAAACCATATGATGACATGAGGAAACAATATGGTTTTGGCAAGAAGCCAAGCGGGGGAGGAGCTTCTACTTCGATTAAGTGCTACATGTGTGCGATACGGGTCACAAAACAGTTGATTGTGGAATTGGTTCGAGTAGGATTTGCTACAGTTGTGGTGAGCAAGGACACAATTGTGCCATGTGTGACAAGCCAAAGAAGGAGCAAGCAAAAGGAAAAGTGTTTGCGTTGTCTGGTGCTGAGGCCACTGCTAAGAAGAAGCTAATCTGAGGTACGTATTTTATTATTGATAATGATGCGATGCATTCTTTCATTTCTTTGGATTATGCTACGAGTTTGGATCTTGCTTTATCTGTATACGTAGAAGTATGGTTATTGATACACTTGCTTTGAGTTTTGTCCTACTTCTTTGTGTGTTGAATTATCCGTTGAGCATCTTTGGTAGAGATTTTGGAATTGATTTAGTACAAGTTCTGAAGGGACGATATTGTAGTTTAGTAATGGAGGTTTATGTTTCATTATGATTGTCGACTGTCTATTGACAAATTGAGGACTTGATCACCCTTAATCTATTGTTGATAGGAGACGATATCGTATTGTACGAGATAGACTTGTCTTACTAATTTGGTAGCGTGTAAAACGACTAAGGAGAAGTTGGAGAGTAGATTTGAGGAATTGTTTGAGAAAAGGTTCATTGTATGAGTGTATGGTCGTAGAGCTACGCATGTTTTTCGAGTTAGAAGAGAGAAGGTTCTATGAGGTAATTTTTCTTGAAGATATTTGATTCTAAGAGCGACGATGATCATGTTGAACATTTAAGGATTGTGTTATCGGTGCGGAAAGAGAAGAAGGTCTTGTAAAGCTTTCTGAATATAAGTTTTGGTTGGAAGAAGTGAATTTTCTTGGATATGGGATTTCGAGTTGAGGTGTGTTGATGCAGATATCGATAAGTGGTAGCTTATGCTTTAAGGTAACTTAAAGTACATAAGAGGAATTATTCGATGTATGTATTGGAGTTTTTTGTCGTTGTGTTTGTTTTGGAGTGTAAGAGGCATTGTTTGTTTGGATCAAGGTTTGATGTGTTGAGTGATCACAAGAGTTGAATATGAGGTAAACAAGACGAGTAGAATTTCAAAGGATTCTAATCTTTGGTTTGAATTACCACCCTGGAAAAGCGAAGGTTGTGGCCGATGCATTGAGTAGGAAATAATTTTATAAGTTATGTTGAAAATTCAAGAATTGGAAATCGTTGGAATGATTTAGAGAGTTGAGTTTGGTTGTGAAGCGACGTCTTCGTGTGTTAAGCTTGGTATGTTGAAGCTTACGTGGGACATTCTAGATGAGATTCGAGAGGGTCATAAATTGGATTTGCAATTGTTTGACAAGATTACATTGATTAATCAAGGGAAGGGTGATAACTTTCGGATTGACGAGAATAGTGTCATGAGGTGTTATGATCGAGTTGTATTCCTAATGTTTCGTATTTGAGAAAGAGAATTTTGGATGAAGGGCACCATGATGGTTTGAGTATACGTCATGATGCTACTAAAATATATCAATATTTGAGGAAAATGTCTAGTGGCAAAGTATGAAGAGGGATATAGCGAAATTGTGTATTTGAGTTGGACTTGTCAGAAACTGTTTAGTTGGTGCAACAGTTATCCTATTCGAGTGGAAGCGAGATAGTATCTCTATGGATTTTGTTTCGGGTTGCTGAGAACATCGAGTAATTGTGAAGTGATTTGGGTCATTGTGGATAGGTTGACGAGATGCCCTTATTTTATTCCAGCGAGGATGGACTATCAAATGGAGAGACTTGCTAAGTTTGGAATCGAGAGAACAGCGTGTTTGCATGGTATTCCATTCGAGTATTGGAGTAGCATCCTTGGAAACTTTTATGATTGAAGATGTGGAACATTTTGTAATGGTATGAATCGAGTGAGAGTAGGTGTGGTTTCGGCGTCGAAATGGTTGTGTCGATTGAATTTTCGAGGACGAAAATATTATAAGTGAGGGAGAGTTGTAACATCCCGATTTTTATTAATTATATTAATAATTATATTATTTGGTGTTTTTAATAATTATTTTCTTAATTTAGTCATTTGTGATGTTTATTGAAATTTTCGCTTTTTGGGACGATTTAGTTGGTATTAGTTCGGGATAGCGGATCGATATTTAATCAAAAAATTTAATATTTTTAGTATTAGGAATATTAGTGAAATTAATATTTAGCATTTTGGGAATTTTCCGAGTAATTAAGATTTGACCGGAAATATGAGATATTGAGTTATTAGAGGATTTTAGTCATATTTACTTTATTATTTATATTAATTATCTTTGTGTATTGTAAAGAAATCAATTGCCTAATAAATTATCCAATGGTCTATTAAGGCAATTAGTATATATATATATATATATATATATATATATATATATATATATATATATATATATATATATATATATATATATATATATATATATATATATATATATATATATATATATATATATATATATATATATATATATATATATATATATATATATATATATATATATATATATATATATATATATTGAGGCAAAGCTAGACACCAAATGGTTTTCTTTTAAAAAGGTATATACTGGATCAACTTAGCTATCACTATGTAACATATTTTTATATGGTTTATATTGCCTTCCATTAAGTGAGAATAACGCAGCTTTTCAGAGACAAAAGTTTGGCTGACATAATAAAATTGTCACATTCTATCCCTCTCCAAAATAGAATATCTATAATATAAGAAAAGAAGTTGTTCTGGATTTCACTAAAATACCCTTTTGTTATCTTATTCTAAATTAATATTTTGGGGGCAAAAAATGTCTTTTTCTGGTTTATTCCAAACAAATGATATTAGCTATATGTCATTATCTCAATTTCAAATATTAATTTCTTTTTTTTTCTCTCTTCATTTCTCTCATTCTCTCTCTTCATTTTTCTCTTTCTCTTTCGCGAACTATTTCATTCTTCTTCCCCCTCTTCTACCTCCTCCTCTTCTTCTTCTTTTTCCTTCTTCTTCCACACAGGGCGAAACTAAAGTTGGGAAGGAAATCCTAACCCTCAATATATCAAATCTCTAAACTCTTTTCCCACTTCAAGATGGCAAATCCCTAACCCTAACGATTGTGTTTGATAAACATGTAAGTATTTTTAACAAATTTTTGGCACTGACATTATTAGGTTTTCATTTTTTTCGGTAGAGGGAATGAAAAAAGTGTTGGTGTTGATTATTTTTTAGGTAAATTGGTGGATTGCATGCGACGGGGAGTAGAAGTTCGATGAATAAATCGCCTGATTTTGATGATTTGATGGCTGGGTTTGGTGGTGGTAGCATTGTTTCCAATAATGGGTATGGAGTTTTTGTATTCAGTTTCTGATTACTTTTCTTCTTATTATATTGAGTTTTGACTATAAAATTTATGATGATTTAAATGATGTTAGTTTTTTTTGGAATGTATGGTTGAGTAGGTTATAGGACTAGCATGATATTTGTTTTGTGGATTTAAGGACTAACTCTAACTCATTCATAAATTCCGAAGTTAATGTGGAAGTAAATTTACCCGTTTACTCAACTAAACTACTTTTAAGTTTTAATCCCGTTTTTATTTTTGCAATGACACAAGAACTCTATGCCTGTCGGAAAATTCTTCATGTTTCCAGCCATGCTTAATTCGAATACCCAATCTCTATGTCCCGTGTCCTCTTTTTGAGTGATATTCTTATCATTATTGAAAGATGGTTATTGAAAAATGAAACCTTTTTAATATCTAAGAAATTCTTACATTTGTAGTTCAAGTGATTCCAATATAAATTTAGTCATCAAAAGTGTGTCTTTGTGTCTTTGGATGACTGGTTTTATCATTAGTTTCAATTGGAATTCTTCAATCTTGTAATTTAAGTTGAGATTTTCTTTACTGATTTTTGGTATTTATAATGTGATAAACAAGTTATTGCTTATTATGGATTTGGACCATTGAGTCATTATTTATCGATGAACTACTTGGATCGGTTCTTATCCTACTATTTCTTTGATACCCTCTATAATGGCAGATCAATCTGGTACACTAGATTCATGGTCAATTGAAGTTGGGAAACTTGAGCAGCTTCATTCCCAAGAAGCTTATGAGATGATCTAAAATCACTTGGCTCTCATTTTGGGTAGCAGAGCAGGAGATTTATCATTTGTTGCTCAAATCAGTAAACTCATGGTAGGACAGGTTTATACAGCACCAGTCATCTGAACTCTCCTATTAAAGATCTTGGTATAATCTCATCTTCTAGAAATAAGGAGGGAAAGATCATTTTCCTATGGGTATATATGAAACTGTTGGTTGTTTAAATTGGTACATACAAATATAAGTTGAATTGATTATTTAGGATGACAAACCATGAAAAAGTGAAAAGAAAAACCATGAAAATAGAAGCACTAATAATTAGATCTAGCTGACTGCTGTCTAAAACTGTCATTGGTAGAGCTTTTGTTTGGAAATTATTTTAGTATTTTAATTTAAACTATAATACTATGACATGATTTTGATGGACATGATTTTCCTTTTGTAGTTCATGGATTATTTACTTTTGTTTTTTAACAAGTACGGTTACTTTTGTGCTTAATGCTCTTAATTTTGCGTTTTTGGTTTCTATAGCTACAAAATTATTCAAAAACTGTTGATTCTGGTGCCAAAGTGGTTTTAAGCGGAGGGGAAGTAGGAGAGATGGCTTTACATTTTTGCGAGTGTTATAAGTGAGTGAATTTTCTTGTAATTTGGTGCTTTTTAATTGCCTCATGATGCCTGTACATAAAAAAATGAACTATGAAACCATCATTTTCAATATGAATTTTGACGTCATGCTATGAGGCTATGTGTGTGGTTTTCTTACCCAAAATCCGTGCTTGCAGGCTTATGGTTTTGAAAATCAGTTCTAAGTGTGAATTGCGTTTATAATTGTTTCATGTATTCCATGTGAGGTAATAGTTAACACTTTTCCATGCAAAATAATGTCATGTTCTGTAAACTTCTTCAATCTTCACTTTACTCTACAAACAACAACCAAGTATTTTTCAGCCTCTACAACATGTTATGTGATGGAAGAAATAAGAATATACTATTGCTATCAATAAACTACCGTGTCTAATTCTCTGCTTGGTAGCTACATGGCTGCTACATATATCAATTCACTGCTGCTATCTATTTCTTAAATTGTTATGCAATTATGATATGGAGAAATTGTTATAACTACTTGTAAAATTTTGAATATTAATATTGCTTTCACAAATCATTTTTCCTCCAAACTTTGTTTCTATATTTTGTTTCTGTATTAGCTGATGAATTATTGACTGATACGGTTTTAGGTTATCGACAACGTTATGGATATGGCTTGATGGATACAAGTTGGTTTGGCACAGGCATGTTGCTTGGCTTTTATTTATCTGAAAGTTGAGATCTGGACATGTTTGTTTTAGTTATGCGTATAACAGTTTTTTGTAGGTTGTGGCACTGGAAAACAGGATGATGAAGATGGAAGACTTTAGGTGTATAGAATACTATGATATTTTAGCTTTTATCATTGCTTGTGTACTTAATACCAAAGAACATAGTCATAAATATTCACTCTGTTTGATCATTATAGTTGTATTGTATCAGCAACTTCCGGAATCAATCATATCTATTCGTGGGCTGCTAAGAGCCTACCATCTGCAGCTTCACTTGCTACCATAGCTTGGACTTTTACACTTCTTGCCATGGGGTAACCTACACTCTATAATCTATTTTCTTCACTTTATGCACTAGGATTATACTGATCTAACAAGAGTTCAATTTTCTGCAGCTTTGCATGGAAAGAGATTGAACTTCAAATTAGAAACGCGTGTCAGGTAAGCCAAGAAAACAAAATCATTTGACAACTTTCTTTGTAGACTTTATAAATTACAGTTTAAAATATTCATTGTGGCTTTGCTTTACCTCGCTGGAACTATTGGACATCATGATTCATGATACTAACAGTGTGCGAGAGTTCGATTCATCTTGATAAAAAGGTGAAAACTCTCTTAATACATTTTAGTTATAGACAATGGTTGAACTTTAGAATATTGAGGTTAAAAGTAAGTCGTATGTGTTTTCTTAATAGTACAATTTTTTCCTCAACATAATTGAAGTCATTATTTGATAATGTTTAGTTCTTTATTGATTTTAATTATAAGAAAATTATACTCACTGTTCTGTTTCTTTTTGTAGTTCAAAATGAATACTTTAGCCTCATTTCAAAATAAACCTTAATGCAGGTTTTACTATCTAGAATAAGCTTCGTCAAGGCAAAGGGTCTTTCAAGTTCATATGGTTATGGCCTTCAAAAATACCAGAAATCTGCTGAGGCTGTTATGAGAAAAAATAATAAGGGAAACTCAACACATTAAATCACAAAAGCAACAGGGTGCACAGAGCCACTGTTTATTTCATTCAAACCCTGTTATTCATGATTATAAAAACACTATCTGAAATGTAGCTTACATAGATTTCTATGTCTTTTTTGAAGCATACTTTATAAGTTTGAGTTCAAGTAAGCTGTACTTAAAGCGTACTGCGATAAAAACCTGTGAATACAAGATTACAATCACAAAGATATTTTTGATTCATGGCAAACTCAATAAGCATACAAGCAACAAGGTGGAAGCAGAAAACTCAAAGAAAAGCAAGCATTGATCACTCATGACAGAACAGGTTGATCTATTATGCATATAGGTCGACTCAACACAAGCAAAACAAGAAGAATGCAGAAAAGCAGCAGTTAGGTCGACCTACCATCAACCCAGGTCGACCTAAAATGGAGAAAAATCCATATACTTCTGCTAGGTCGACTCACACATCATATAGGTCGACCTAAATTGATGAAAATTACATACCAGTCTGCTAGGTCGACCTACACAACAACTAGGTCGACCTAATCTGAGAAAATGTTCCCAGAATGCATCTGAAGAGGATTATGGTCGACCTACTCCTTTAACAGGTCGACCTAACTGGGAGCAAAATTCTGCATGTTCTGCTAGGTCGACCTAAGCACTAAAAGAGGTCGACCTAACTGATCAAGAAAGTCAAAAATTCTGTTTCTCTCATCTCCAACTGTTAAGCTATCATATATATTGTCCAAGGTTCATTATTACAGTAACACCAACGACTGAAAGATACACAAAGGCTTCTCATCTTCGTTCTTCGTCATCTCCAACACAATTACACATAATCATTCTTGCGTTGAGGGTTAGTGATCGAGTTCGATAACGTCCATGGAACGGAATTGAAGATTCCTAGTGGGTGAAGATTTGTGGGGTTTTTGGTGAATAAAATCTGCGGGTTTTGTCCTCCAAGATAGGTGTTTCTTGGGGGTTTTTATCAAGAGGTTTCATCGAGGATCCGGCTGAGTGTGAAGATTGAAGAACAAGGGTTCGAGGGAATTGAAGACACTGCAGAAAGGGATCAAAGTGAAGCTCTTGGATAACCTTGATCTGACTCAAGATTAAGGGGGAAGAAGATTCAAAGGATCGACATAATTGGTTTATGGTTTATCGCTTTGTTATCTTCTTTGTATATACTACTTTCAACATTAATGAAAGATTACCCAATTTCAGTTTGGAATTGGGGGCAGACGTAGTCGTAGCGAGGACGATCGACGAACTGCCTAAACAAATATCGTGTTCTTGTCGCCTTTACTTTATCATTTACGTTCTGTTCATATTTGGTTATAATAGCAAATTGATCAACGATTCGAGTGTTAAGATTGTGAATTAAGAACTTATATAAACATCACAATCCATCACATATTGAATCACCGTCAATTTGATCATTATCACCAAGTGTTTGTATATTTGTTTCAATCACTTTACTGCATTGCAAACATTGTCCATCATACAAGAAGCTAATCTAATTTTCAATAAGAGCAACGCTTTGATTCTGAAACGTATTCTCTTATCACTTACCTCAAGGTCTTGACTGGTTTTAAACACATATACAATCGTTTCGATAGTGGTTCGGAATAGACGCGAGTCGATTCAGAATCACTTCCGCTGAAAAGTTGTTTAACTCCGTAAAACTATGAACGATCTATTCACCCCCCCTCTAGATCCTAAGGCCAGCGTCTAACAAGTGGTATCAGAGCTCTGGTTTATTCCGTGCTACGTGAAACACTTATTGGAAAGATGGCTTCCGGACCTAAAGGGGCTCACAATAGAGCTCAAGTTTTCAACGGTGAAAACTATGGCTATTGGAAGGATTGTATGTGTGTCCACATCAATGCAATTGATAGGAACATCTGGACAGCTATTGTCAATGGTCCCTTTCAAATCACCATGACAAATGCAGCTGGTGCAGTTGTTCCAAAACCAGAAAATACTTGGGATGCCGAAGATGAAAAGAGATATGGATACGATTGGAAAGTGAGAAACATTCTAATCTCAGCTCTAGGAGTTGATGAATACTATCGCGTTTCCCATTGTAGATCCGCTAAAGCTATGTGGGACACATTGCAAGTTGCCCACGAGGGAACGGATGATGTCAAACTAGCTAGAATCAATACGCTAACTCAAGAATTCCAACTCTTCCACATGGAAGATGGTGAATCCATCGAAAACATGCAGAAGAGATTCGTTCACTTGAAAAATCGTTTAAATTCTCTTGATAGACCTGTTTCCAATGCAGTTGCTACTAACAAAATCTTAAGATGTTTGAACAAGGAATGGCAACCCAAGGTTACAGCAATAAAGGAAGCAAATGATCTAAACACCTTAGACATCACCACTCTCTTTGGTAAACTAGTAGAACATGAACAACATCTTAAATGCCTTGACATGCATGAGAAAAGGGAAAAGAAAGAGAAGAACATGGAGAAAGAGGTAGAGAAGAAGTCAATAGCTCTAAAAGCTTCAAGCTCCAAGACCTCAAGACAAGAGCTAGAGGATAGTGATACAAGTGATGATGAAGACTCCGATGATGAGGAAATGGAACTGTTTGTGCGAAGATACCACAAATACCTAAAGAAAAATGGAGCAAAACATTCTGACAAAGGGTTGATCAACTATAGAAAGCAATCAAACAAGTTCAAACAAGATGACAATAACAAAAGAAAAATCAAAGGTCCTTGCTTCAATTATGGCAAAGTCGGTCACTACAAACCGGATTGTCCATACCTTGAGAAGGAGAAAGAGAAGAACCAAAGAAAAGGTCACAACAAATCTAGAAGAGCCTACATAGCATGGGAAAGTGATTCATCTAGTGAAGACTCATCAAGCGATGAAGAAGAATTGACAAACTTATGTCTTACGACTCATCAACACAAGAAAAAGAAACGTGTAAGTCATCTTAAACCTGAACTTGTAGATAAGGTATCTCATGCTCAATTAAAATTAGTCTTTGAAGAACTACATAGAGATGCAATTGAAGCTTTTAAACTTTTGGCCTCAAATAAGAAATTTTTTTCATATCTTGAATCAAAAGTTGAGAAGACCGAAAAGGAAATGGAAGCTTTGAAACAATCTATGCTAGATATTCAAAAGGATAAAATTGAGGAAGATCCTACATCATGGTTTGGTTGTGAGACATGTCATATTTGGCAAAAAGAAGTGAGAGACCTAAAGGCCAAATTAGATAAGGCTCTACAACCAAAAATGACGTTTGCGGTTGATCCAAATAAGTTCAAAAGATCGTATACTCCTTTATATAGTAAATACACTTTTGTACCAAAAGTATCCACTAGCAAAACAGCATATTCTCATCATATTACCTGTCACTACTGTTGCAAAAAGGGACATACCATTGAAAAATGCAAATTTAGGAGAATTTTAGTTCCTAAAGGAGCATTTCAATGGTTGCCTAAGTGCAACAAATTGTGTACTCACTACCAAGGACCCAATGAAAATTGGGGACCTCCCTCTCTAAATTAATCTTGCAGGAAAAGTGTCTTGACATTGCCGAAAGGTTGTGGTTCCTTGATAGCGGATGTTCAAGACACATGACGGGAGACCTATCTCTTTTCGTTGAGTTTCAAGCAAAGAAAAAGGGGTATGTCACCTATGGAGATAACAATCGGGGAGCCATACTTGGTAAAGGAAGTGTAGGTAACCCTTCTACCACTACTATAACTGATGTGCTGCTAGTAGAAGGTCTTAAACATAATCTTTTAAGTATAAGTCAATTGTGTGACAAAGATTTTAAAGTAATGTTTACAAATTCTGGCTGCACAATAGAACATACTAAGAAAAGAGACATTATGTTTAAGGGATTAAGAGTAAACAACATCTACATGCTAAACTTGGATGAGGTATCTAAGTCTAGTACCAAGTGTCTAGTTGCTCTGGGCGAAGACTCATGGCTTTGGCATAAACGTCTCGCCCACATAAACTTTGACTTGCTTAATAAAGTTGTCTCAAAAGATTTAGTAATCGGCTTACCTAAAATGAAGTTTTCAAAAGATCATCTATGTGATGCTTGTCAAAAGGGAAAGCAAACAAAAATCTCTTTTAAATCAAAGAACGTGGTTTCAACATCACGCCCTCTTGAACTACTTCACATGGATCTCTTTGGCCCTTCAAGGACTAAAAGCATAGGTGGAAACACCTATGGTTTTGTCATTGTCGATGATTACTCCAGATTTTGTTGGACAATCTTTCTACCTAGTAAGGATCAAACTTTTCCAGCTTTCACACAATTTGCAAGATTATGTCAAAACAAAATGAACAACAAAATAGTTGCAATTCGAAGTGATCACGGTGGAGAGTTTGAAAACATTCTTTTTGAAAAATACTGTGATAAACATGGAATTGAGCATAACTTTTCAGCTCCTAGAACACCTCAACAAAACGGAGTAGTTGAACGTAAAAATCGGGTTCTAGAGGAGCTGGCAAGAACAATGCTGAATGAGGGTAATCTACCCAAGTATTTCTGGGCTGACGCGATTAGCACCGCATGTTATGTTTTAAATAGGATAATAATACGTCCTATACTGAACAAAACTCCCTATGAATTACTAAAAGGTAGAAAACCAAATGTATCTCATCTCCATGTATTCGGTTGCAAGTGTTTTATCTTGAACAATGGTAAGGATAATCTTGGTAAATTTGATGCTAAAGCTGATGAGGGCATATTCCTTGGTTACTCACAATCTAGCAAAGCATATCGGGTATATAATAAGAGATTACTTATAGTAGAAGAGTCCGTACACGTGTCTTTTGATGAATCTTATGCAAAATATGTCGAGAAAGGTCTTTCGTTTAATGGTGCAGGTCCATCCACTGAAGACATTGTCAAGGATAAGGAAGGTGAGAATGAAAGTATTGTAAAGAAAGATGCTGAGAGAGAGAAAGATAAGTCTCACGATGAAAATGAAAAAGAAAGCATCTCAAATAATGAAGAACTTCCCAAGGCCTGGACAAATGTGAAAGACCATCCAATTGACAATATAATAGGAGACATCTCAAGGGGCGTTACAACACGCTTAAAGATAAGTAACTTCTGTCATCATTTTGCTTTTGTTTCACAAGTTGAGCCGAAAAACGCTAAGGATGCATTACTTGATGAGCATTGGCTAATGGCCATGCAAGAAGAATTAAACCAATTTAAACGGAATGATGTTTGGGACTTAGTCCCTCATCCGGGAGATCATCAAGTAATAGGCACTAGATGGGTTTTTCGTAACAAACTTGATGAAAACGGCGTTATTACTAGAAACAAAGCTAGATTAGTTACCCAAGGTTATAATCAAGAGGAAGTGTAATACGGTGAACTGACTTTTTTATAATCGAAATGTCGCGGTAAGCAAGAGTCGCCACCGACTTTTATTTTATCCAAACAATATTCGGAAAGGCAAAAAGAAACAGAAAAAAAAACCTTTTAAGAAATCTAAGTTCGGGGGGTAATTTATGCAAAGGGAAGGTGTAAGGCACCCTTTGCATCCATGGTTTTCCATGGGCTCTTAATTGCTTTGCTTGCTCGTTTGTTTAGAAAATGTAGATGAAAGAGATAGGGACTTTAGCTCGTAAATGAGCGTAGCCCTTTTGAAAAATTATGAGAAAGAATACAATGAAAGTTTGAGCATTGCAAGGCAATTAGGGGCAATTACCTTAAACTCAGATGATAGGTCTCTTTTTAGCCTTTCAGAATGAAAGGGTCTATCCTTGCCATAAGAGGGCAGGAAGCCTTTCGTTAGGAGGTTGAAGGGTCGTCGAAGCATCCTTTGCCATAAGACTGTCCCATGCCATAGAGGGGCAGGTAGTCTAAGGCAAGGATCAGAATAAGCCTTATTCGTAGGCAACCAGAGGATACCTCAGCCTTTTCCGTAGGCAACTTCCGAGGGTCGAGGTCATGTTAGTGTATCGAGGGCAGCATCATTAGGGACCATCATTAGGGACCATGACCTTTAATCGAGGCAACATGGCTGAGGTATCCTCGTATTCGAGGGACTGGCTATTCTGCAAAAACACAAGGCAACAGGCAACAAGGCAACAGAGAGATTACCCCAAAAGTGTGCGTGTGTGCAACAATCATGTGATTCAATTCGAATATATTATCTTATAAATTTAATGATTCTATGTCCAATTCAAAGGTTGCACTCCCTAGGATTACTAACCACGCATTTAAATAATATAATCAAAACTGATATGGGGGAGGGAAATTGTAACCAGCGGATCCCTTAATAGGGTTTGACATAAGTAATAATAAAGCAGAAAACATTAGGGTTAGGGTTTAGGGTTACCAACACTCGTAGCTTTGGCGGTCGACAAACCCTGAAAATTGAAAAGAAAGAATAAACAGAAAAAGGGGTGAGTGCATTATCGATTCAAATGATAATTAGGGTTAACCCTAATCAATAATAATAACAATAAAATAAAATAAAAAGGTAAAAGAAACTTAGCTTCGATTGATGAAGGTTGATGGGCAACGATTTGCCTTGAGCATGAAGCATTGACCCTGACCATTAAAGAATTGGCAACAGAAAAAAAGAAGAAGTAAGGGTAGGAGGAGTTCATTGACAGCGGGAATCAAACCCTAAAAATAAATAAAAGGTGAAAGAAAATTTAAATAAAGAAAGGATATAACTTAACTTTTGCTTTGACGTGGCGCATTCGGACGGTAAAAAGTCAAACCTGAAAAAGGCACAAAGAAACAAAAAGTTTTCAGTGTAGGAGTGATCTTCATTAACTCTGATTAGGGCACAAGTTAACCATGGTTAATAGAATAAATAAAGGCCAGACAAACCGTATAAGGCGAACAAAACAATTTTATGTTTAAAAACAGTTATAGATAAAATCATATAAAAAAAAGTTTTCAATTAAAAATAAATAATTATAATTTACTATAAGAAAATTAATTTAAAATAAATAAGAATATAATTAGTAATAATTGTAATAGAAAAGGAGAAGAAAAAAACATTCATGTTATTAAAAAATAAAAAGAAAATTAAAAAGCACTTAGCTCTGATCAGGTGTGGTTGACTCTTGAAGGTCCACCCCGAGATTGCAGGCTCTGAAGCGTTGGATTAATCTATGCATGCATGCACAAGCTATGAATGTGTGCAAAACAGTCTAATGCTCACGATGGTAGTACCTCGCAAAAACAAGAAAGTGATAGGCAGGGATATAAGAATGATAAACAATTATTGATTATAAGAAGGAAAAAAATAGAAATTAAGATGGCTATATTAAATTCTAAAAAATATTAAAATTAAAACAAATATTCTTAGTATTTTTTATGTGAAAGAAATTAAACTAACATCTTTTGTATTTCTTAAAATAAAATTAAAGAAATAAACTAATTAAATTCTACAATGGTGTTTGGTATCCTTTGTATATAGAATGCAAATCTAATTAACTAATATATTAAAAACTGAATAAATAAATAAAACCAAACTCTAATGTTATCATTTTTTCATGTTTTCTTCACGTGGGAAACCATCCCATATTTCCATTATGTTTCTATCTTATTATTAATATTAATATACATGATTAAAATTAAAAGAAAAAGAAAGGTAACAAATACAGCAAGATAAGGACTACACAAATCCAAATGATAAGGACTACACAAACCCAAATAGTCTCTTTTCTTTTCAAATTCACGGTCCTCTGTTCTTACCAACTCTCACACTCAAATTTTCTTATTCTCTTGCAAACAAATCAACCAAAGAACAAACCAATTTGCATAGATTTGAACACAAAAACATAATTACAGAACCATCAATCGAAAGCGAGAAAGAAAAAATACCGTCAAGTAGAAAAGATTCTCTGAAATTGTTGAGGTACGTTCTCCGATTATCCCTTGACAAGCTGTGCTTCTACTCTGTTTCCGGATCAAAGTTGTGTTGCTGCGATGTTGAAAGTGTGATGCGATTCTACAGGTGATAAAGAATGTTGTTGTGCGATCTGGAGATGCTGTCGCAACCGAGATCTGAATCGGAGGAGGTCACGTGCGTGTGCTGACGGCGAAGGAACCGATGGTGGCCGACGGCGGTGTCTGACTCCAGATGGATCGTGTTTCTTCCGATTTGCCATCTCTTTTTCGTTTCGAGTTGCTGTTGATGTTGCAATTCCATCGAAACCGAAATGAGCTGCGATTTGCAGGTGAAAGAAGTCGTTGAAGTCGAAGTTTGTTATTGATGATGATGGCTCGGCGAAGCTAAATGAGAATAGAATCTCGAGTGCTTCCCATTCAGCTTCCTCCTTCTTCAATTCTTTCAGTGAGGATGTGCGATGCTGAAGGGCAGAGACGTCATGATGGTGGCCTATAACACACAGACATGGATTCGTCGAACCGATTTCTTTCTCCTTCTTTTCCCTGCAACACAAACAATACTTGGAAAAACATAATGTTAGAAAACTAAAAAAAATTATATACTGTGGTGTTAACATAGACATGAGTTTTTGTTTTAATAGAATTTGATGGTAGATATTGGTAGAGATTCAAGGTGATTGGTGATAGTTTATTATAGGTGGGTTTTGTACGTAATGCCGATGGAAGAAGGTTAGGAAGTGTTTATGGATGTGAGGTAAAATAGATTGTTAGTTTTTTCAGGTTTGAATTTTTACGATGAAGATAAAAACGTGAGGGAGAGGTAGGAATTTTTTCCGGTCCCATAATAAGGGTTTTTGTTCCTATTTATAATATACAAAATTAGGTTAAACCTAATGGACCATAATTAATTAAAAATAACCAAAAGCCCAAACAAAAGGAATTATCTTTAATTGAGTTTTTATGATTATATTTAACTAATTTAAAAAACTAACCTAAAATATAAAAAAGATGTAGAATTTAAAATCTTTCTATTTTTTATGGAAAAAGTGAAAAATCTATGAAAATAAATTGTAAATAATAAAAAACAAATTTTTTTTTGTGATTTTTTTTTTAAAAAAAAGTATTTTAAAACAGAAATTAAGTTGGTAACAAATAAAATAAAATAAACTGTTAGTAGTGGGACTCGAACACGGGACCTCGCGCTATTGTACCTTTCACGCTCAAATTCTTACCAAGTGTGCCAATTCATTTATTCGAAATAAAATGGCGTTTGTAAATATATGAGGGCAAATTTTGGGGTATGACAGCTGCCCCTGTTCAATCATCTTAGACCTGAAGATGTAGAGTGGTTAGTATGCCAGTCGGTATCTGAAGGTAGAAGGTGATTGAACACTAGAATACCAAGAAATTTGCCCTAGCTGAGGTAGGGACTTTTGTCGGAGATGGGCTTTAAGGATGCCATCCAGTAGTTGTTGGAGTATTGATTGTTGCGAAGCTTCTGTTTTTAGTTTTTGAATGTTGAGGAACCGTCTGAGGTATCGACTCAAGCCTGAATTGGATTATTTAAGGAACCGTCAAAGGTATCGACTTAAATTCGAAGCATGTCATTAAGGAACCGTCAAAGGTATCGACTTAATTCTGAAAGGTCGTTAAGGAACCGTCAAAGGTGTCGACTTAACTTTGAAATGGATGATTAAGGAACCGTCAAAGGTATCGACTTAATTCTGAAAGGTTGTTAAGGAACCGTCAAAGGTGTCGACTTAACTCTGGAGATAGATCATTAAGGAACCGTCAAAGGTATCGACTTAATTCTGAAAGGTTGTTAAGGAACCGTCAAAGGTGTCGACTTAACTCTGGAGATAGATCATTAAGGAACCGTCAAAGGTATCGACTTAATTCTGAAAGGTTGTTAAGGAACCGTCAAAGGTGTCGACTTAACTTTGAAATGGATGATTAAGGAACCGTCAAAGGTATCGACTTAATTCTGAAAGGTTGTTAAGGAACCGTCAAAGGTGTCGACTTAACTCTGAAGTGGGTTGTTAAGGAACCGTCAAAGGTGTCGACTTAACTCTGGAGATAGATCATTAAGGAACCGTCAAAGGTATCGACTTAATTCTTGAAATCAGAGACAGCAATATCCTGAAAAGTAAAGGTTAGTTTTCTTATGTCATGATGCATGTGTTATGTAATGAGTACCTCAAAATAAATGAGAGACTTTGTATGTTTTGGATTTATTATGAGGTAATGTATGCGATGTATGAATATGTTTGTGCCGTATGGTATGAGAATATGATTTATGTTGTCCTGTCTGATCTTGTCTTGAAGATGCTCAGTTGGGGATTTATAGTTTTTGCTTGGGGATGATCAGTAGTTTGATGTACCCTGATTTAGAGATATTAATAAACCATGTTGGAGAAGAGCAATATGTTGGAGAAACGACAGTGTTGAAGATGTAAACTCTGTTGGGGAGCCATGTCTTTGTCGGGACGAGCACATTTGAATATATCTTCTTAATGATTACTCTGTTGGGATATGATCTTATGAACCTGGCTCTGTGGGGAGATGTGGGTGTCTTGAAAGTTTCCCCCAGTATCATAGTAACTTACTACTTGATTCAGGACACGCCACTGAGTATTGATCAAGATGTTGAACTGGGCTTGCATAGATTTGCCCCAGTTAGCAGGAACTTTGGAACGATTCGCCTTGCGGGGACTTTGTGATATGTGCACTATGGGCGATATGCCCCCAGTAATCATAGGCTCATAATAATGTCTTACGTTGATTGGGGAGTAGCTTTTGATATACTTGGATGTATGCCCCTGATTGTTCGAGCATCCATGAGAGATTCTCGGAATCTTGACTTGATTGCCCCAGATTGATTGGACAAAACATGTCATGCCCCTTGTATACGTAGAGACATTGCTTCTCGGAGTAATCTTATCTATCGGGATAACTTTCAGTCGTTAGTCGTACCCTGTGCAAGTTCTTTCCGTTGCTAACATTTGAGATTATGTAGCAGAATATGTTTAATAATGAATTCATGAGATGCAATGCATACATTTGTCTTGAGTTTTGAAAAAACATTAAAATAGGAGATGTAAAAGCGTGATGTTTGTAAAAACATGATATTTGTAACAATGTGATGTTTGTAAAAACTTGGTATCAACTCAGCATTTGTGGTAAACCTTAAGGAGTCAGGATACCCTTTTGGAGACAATATGCTTTTGAACTAACCATGCTTCAATTAGGACTTTCAAGGGTTGTAACGTGGTTTGGTTCACGGTTTTAAGAAACAAAGGATAAAGGCTCAAAGTTTATTTGTACCCACCCATCTTCGTGATAATCTTCAGTCCTGAGCTCAGTTAATTCAACTTATGCATTCAGGTTCCAAGAGACTTTTGGATTTGCACCTTTGATAATGATGATGGTTCCCAAGCAAAGAGAACTTTCAAGATGGCAGTCACTTCTTCCTTTTGGAAGTCATAACATTGTGTTGTTCAGGAATTTATTGACTTCTCTTCTTTCATCTTTTTTATATCCCTAACTTTTGCCTGAACTGTTTATTTTGAGCTTACAGTCAGCGGGATGCCTTGATTTTTGCCTAAGTCATCTTTTTGATTTTTGACATAGCAGGCTTTTCTTTGTATATATGTTTTTTCATTTTTTTCTTTTTGAAAGATATTGACTGCCTTATTTGATGATTGATGAACCGTCATTGTCTTTTGATTGACATTTCCAACACTTCTTTGATGTGTGCGGTTGAACGTTTGTGATTGAAACCTTTGTTGAAAGGTGTACTGAATGATTCTCTTAAAATAGAATGCACAGCCAAACTAAATGAGAACTACCCTGCCCCAGGTTATGATCAAGGGTTTTTATTAGTACAAGAAAGAAACTTCTACTTCTTAGGCTCAAAGGGGTTGACGAGAGATTATCATCCTTATATCTCCACTGTTTAGGAATTGAAACAATGCCTGTACATCGTCAGCATAGTCTGTTCAAAAGCATATTGTACGAGGTTGCGGTATCATTTTCGTCATCCTCCCTTAAAAGGCATACAGCTTTAGCAGGAGTCGAGTATCACAAAACATAAGCAAAGTAAAGACGCAATTAAAAATGAGTGATAGCGAAATAATTTATTCAAGAAAAATATATGCAATGCACTGATGATGATTATTAAAACAGATAATGTCTATCATGAGTCAAATGTTTAAACAAACAGGAAAGAACTTGCAAATGAAAGTAGATCTAATGATCCAAAAGTTCGTCCGTCGAGACGTCAATCAATCTTGTCATGACTAGGCATAGGGGAGGTGATCACCACAGGGGTTTCAGGAGTGTTGGATTTGATTTCTCCGTCATTGATCAGATCTTGAATCTTATTTTTTAATGTCTAGCAATTGTTTGTGTAATGTCCAAGACTGTTGGAATGGTACGCGCACCTCGCATTGGGTTTATAGTCAGGAATGTAGGTGTTAGAACTCGTTGGCTCGATTTCCCTGAGCGTCTGGATCATATGAGTGAATTGATTGTTGTGACTCAGTTGTCGTGATTCCATTATCGTGACTCAGTTGTCGTGACTTTGTTGTCGTGATTCCATTATCGTGACTCAGTTGTCGTGACTTTGTTGTCGTGACTCAGTTGTCGTGACTTCATTATCGTGGTCTTTTCTGATTTGAGTGTCATGATTAAATCTTTAATGGCACGCTTCAACGGTCTACCATCCTTTACACCATAACCAGGATTGTTCGAATAATAAACGCATCTTGCATTGTAATTGTACCCCAAGAATAGGAGTTCCTTTAATTCTTCTTGCCCCTTGGGTGAGTTCAGAATCAAAGTCTGGGATCGGGTATTCTGAGACTGGAGGTGTTTGACTGATTGCTCGAAATCCATTTATGCTGAAGTAAACAACAAGAGAGGATGAGATACCTGTTGTGAGAAACCTGTTATGCGATGTTATGAATGCAAATGCAATATTTTCAAGGATCTTTAGGCATTTAGTTAGCAACATTAGAAAATGATTTGGTCGCGCCTTTGTCTGAAGAATTCTGAATTTTGTCTTTGAACGTCTTTCTTTGAGAATCAAGCTCACCATATCGAGTGGGTCATCGCCTCTGATTCGGGATACTTCTGAATTTGAAGGTGTATGACTAGAGGAAAATAAATCCTCTTGCCCCTTGATAGGTACTGTGTCTCTGAATCGTAAGGTATGCGGCCAGAGGAAAATAAATCCTCTTGCCCTTGATAGGGATTCAGTCTTTGATAAGGGCACCTGAAATTGTGCGCCCTAAATTCCTAAGATCCTTGAAAGGGTTAGTTAATCATGTTATGCTTATGATGTCATGATGTCATGATGTTATGCGAATGAAGTTCATTTGGCATAGTGTGAGATAGTAAGGACAAACGAGTCCTTTTAACAAAACCTGCAAGGAAGCGAAGGTTAGTAGCAAACGCAAACAAGTCACACAAGTCACGCAAGTCACACAAGTCACACAATTTTGGCTTAAGGCTTGCATGGAGTCTGATCAAGTGTCCTTCCCAAGGGTATTTCTATGGATAAGGAGATTTCAGCAACGGGTTCTACCGAGTTACCCAGAATTGTCAGCCCCCTCTAAAGCACCCTCGAACATGGTACATGCATACCACGCAATGATACTTTAGGAAGAAACCTATCTGAGTTGTAGTATCGGGTAGCGACCATAACTTGGCATGCACCAAGAATAGCCCTCCCACTACGTTCCTAAAAGTCAGGATGGGTTAAAGGTGACTAAAGGTCCTTGAGCTCCGACGCACCCAAAGATACATGCATAAACCTCTCTCATGCAAAAGAGGTACACAATAACCAGTGGAGGCCTAACTCAAGCGCGAACTTCATTTTGACCAACCCCAAGCATGCACAAGGGGGGTCTCCATGACTATGCCGCTCCTAATCTTAAGTGTTCTTGAATCCGGGAATAGGATTCGTCCTTCAATTTTCCCAAAACAGCCCTGAAAAATAAAACAAGCAAAGCAAGCAATGGAAAACATTTAAGTGATTCCTAAACTTCTAAGGTAACCCCTCTTTTAATCGAAAAGTCCCCAGCAGAGTCGCCAGTTCTGTAATACGGTGAACTGACTTTTTTATAATCGAAATGTCGCGGTAAGCAAGAGTCGCCACCGACTTTTATTTTATCCAAACAATATTCGGAAAGGCAAAAAGAAACAGAAAAAAAAACCTTTTAAGAAATCTAAGTTCGGGGGGTAATTTATGCAAAGGGAAGGTGTAAGGCACCCTTTGCATCCATGGTTTTCCATGGGCTCTTAATTGCTTTGCTTGCTCGTTTGTTTAGAAAATGTAGATGAAAGAGATAGGGACTTTAGCTCGTAAATGAGCGTAGCCCTTTTGAAAAATTATGAGAAAGAATACAATGAAAGTTTGAGCATTGCAAGGCAATTAGGGGCAATTACCTTAAACTCAGATGATAGGTCTCTTTTTAGCCTTTCAGAATGAAAGGGTCTATCCTTGCCATAAGAGGGCAGGAAGCCTTTCGTTAGGAGGTTGAAGGGTTGTCGAAGCATCCTTTGCCATAAGACTGTCCCATGCCATAGAGGGGCAGGTAGTCTAAGGCAAGGATCAGAATAAGCCTTATTCGTAGGCAACCAGAGGATACCTCAGCCTTTTCCGTAGGCAACTTCCGAGGGTCGAGGTCATGTTAGTGTATCGAGGGCAGCATCATTAGGGACCATCATTAGGGACCATGACCTTTAATCGAGGCAACATGGCTGAGGTATCCTCGTATTCGAGGGACTGGCTATTCTGCAAAAACACAAGGCAACAGGCAACAAGGCAACAGAGAGATTACCCCAAAAGTGTGCGTGTGTGCAACAATCATGTGATTCAATTCGAATATATTATCTTATAAATTTAATGATTCTATGTCAAATTCAAAGGTTGCACTCCCTAGGATTACTAACCACGCATTTAAATAATATAATCAAAACTGATATGGGGGAGGGAAATTGTAACCAGCGGATCCCTTAATAGGGTTTGACATAAGTAATAATAAAGCAGAAAACATTAGGGTTAGGGTTTAGGGTTACCAACACTCGTAGCTTTGGCGGTCGACAAACCCTGAAAATTGAAAAGAAAGAATAAACAGAAAAAGGGGTGAGTGCATTATCGATTCAAATGATAATTAGGGTTAACCCTAATCAATAATAATAACAATAAAATAAAATAAAAAGGTAAAAGAAACTTAGCTTCGATTGATGAAGGTTGATGGGCAACGATTTGCCTTGAGCATGAAGCATTGACCCTGACCATTAAAGAATTGGCAACAGAAAAAAAGAAGAAGTAAGGGTAGGAGGAGTTCATTGACAGCGGGAATCAAACCCTAAAAATAAATAAAAGGTGAAAGAAAATTTAAATAAAGAAAGGATATAACTTAACTTTTGCTTTGACGTGGCGCATTCGGACGGTAAAAAGTCAAACCTGAAAAAGGCACAAAGAAACAAAAAGTTTTCAGTGTAGGAGTGATCTTCATTAACTCTGATTAGGGCACAAGTTAACCATGGTTAATAGAATAAATAAAGGCCAGACAAACCGTATAAGGCGAACAAAACAATTTTATGTTTAAAAACAGTTATAGATAAAATCATATAAAAAAAAGTTTTCAATTAAAAATAAATAATTATAATTTACTATAAGAAAATTAATTTAAAATAAATAAGAATATAATTAGTAATAATTGTAATAGAAAAGGAGAAGAAAAAAACATTCATGTTATTAAAAAATAAAAAGAAAATTAAAAAGCACTTAGCTCTGATCAGGTGTGGTTGACTCTTGAAGGTCCACCCCGAGATTGCAGGCTCTGAAGCGTTGGATTAATCTATGCATGCATGCACAAGCTATGAATGTGTGCAAAACAGTCTAATGCTCACGATGGTAGTACCTCGCAAAAACAAGAAAGTGATAGGCAGGGATATAAGAATGATAAACAATTATTGATTATAAGAAGGAAAAAAAATAGAAATTAAGATGGCTATATTAAATTCTAAAAAATATTAAAATTAAAACAAATATTCTTAGTATTTTTTATGTGAAAGAAATTAAACTAACATCTTTTGTATTTCTTAAAATAAAATTAAAGAAATAAACTAATTAAATTCTACAATGGTGTTTGGTATCCTTTGTATATAGAATGCAAATCTAATTAACTAATATATTAAAAACTGAATAAATAAATAAAACCAAACTCTAATGTTATCATTTTTTCATGTTTTCTTCACGTGGGAAACCATCCCATATTTCCATTATGTTTCTATCTTATTATTAATATTAATATACATGATTAAAATTAAAAGAAAAAGAAAGGTAACAAATACAGCAAGATAAGGACTACACAAATCCAAATGATAAGGACTACACAAACCCAAATAGTCTCTTTTCTTTTCAAATTCACGGTCCTCTGTTCTTACCAACTCTCACACTCAAATTTTCTTATTCTCTTGCAAACAAATCAACCAAAGAACAAACCAATTTGCATAGATTTGAACACAAAAACATAATTACAGAACCATCAATCGAAAGCGAGAAAGAAAAAATACCGTCAAGTAGAAAAGATTCTCTGAAATTGTTGAGGTACGTTCTCCGATTATCCCTTGACAAGCTGTGCTTCTACTCTGTTTCCGGATCAAAGTTGTGTTGCTGCGATGTTGAAAGTGTGATGCGATTCTACAGGTGATAAAGAATGTTGTTGTGCGATCTGGAGATGCTGTCGCAACCGAGATCTGAATCGGAGGAGGTCACGTGCGTGTGCTGACGGCGAAGGAACCGATGGTGGCCGACGGCGGTGTCTGACTCCAGATGGATCGTGTTTCTTCCGATTTGCCATCTCTTTTTCGTTTCGAGTTGCTGTTGATGTTGCAATTCCATCGAAACCGAAATGAGCTGCGATTTGCAGGTGAAAGAAGTCGTTGAAGTCGAAGTTTGTTATTGATGATGATGGCTCGGCGAAGCTAAATGAGAATAGAATCTCGAGTGCTTCCCATTCAGCTTCCTCCTTCTTCAATTCTTTCAGTGAGGATGTGCGATGCTGAAGGGCAGAGACGTCATGATGGTGGCCTATAACACACAGACATGGATTCGTCGAACCGATTTCTTTCTCCTTCTTTTCCCTGCAACACAAACAATACTTGGAAAAACATAATGTTAGAAAACTAAAAAAAATTATATACTGTGGTGTTAACATAGACATGAGTTTTTGTTTTAATAGAATTTGATGGTAGATATTGGTAGAGATTCAAGGTGATTGGTGATAGTTTATTATAGGTGGGTTTTGTACGTAATGCCGATGGAAGAAGGTTAGGAAGTGTTTATGGATGTGAGGTAAAATAGATTGTTAGTTTTTTCAGGTTTGAATTTTTACGATGAAGATAAAAACGTGAGGGAGAGGTAGGAATTTTTTCCGGTCCCATAATAAGGGTTTTTGTTCCTATTTATAATATACAAAATTAGGTTAAACCTAATGGACCATAATTAATTAAAAATAACCAAAAGCCCAAACAAAAGGAATTATCTTTAATTGAGTTTTTATGATTATATTTAACTAATTTAAAAAACTAACCTAAAATATAAAAAAGATGTAGAATTTAAAATCTTTCTATTTTTTATGGAAAAAGTGAAAAATCTATGAAAATAAATTGTAAATAATAAAAAACAAATTTTTTTTTGTGATTTTTTTTTTAAAAAAAGTATTTTAAAACAGAAATTAAGTTGGTAACAAATAAAATAAAATAAACTGTTAGTAGTGGGACTCGAACACGGGACCTCGCGCTATTGTACCTTTCACGCTCAAATTCTTACCAAGTGTGCCAATTCATTTATTCGAAATAAAATGGCGTTTGTAAATATATGAGGGCAAATTTTGGGGTATGACAGGAAGGTATTGATTATGAAGAGACATACGCTCCTGTAGCACGTCTCGAAGCTATTCGTCTCTTACTCGCTTATGCTTGTTGTAAAGACTTCAAACTATTCCAAATGGATGTTAAAAGTGCCTTTCTAAATGGCTATATAAATGAAGAAGTCTATGTTGCTCAGCCACCCGGCTTTGAGAATTACATGTATCCAACTCATGTCTATAAGCTGAAACGTGCTCTATACGGTCTTAAACAAGCCCCTCGGGCTTGGTACGAACGTTTGAGCAAATTTCTCCTTAGTCAAGGGTACTCTAGGGGTAAAGTTGACACTACTCTCCTTATTAAAAGAAAAGATAAAGACATTCTCCTAGTCCAAATTTATGTAGATGATATTATATTTGGGTCGACTAATGCAAAACTTGTCAAAGATTTTTCTAAGCTTATGCAGAGTGAATTTGAGATGAGTCTCATGGGTGAGCTAAATTTCTTCCTTGGCCTACAAATCAAGCAACTCAGACATGGAACGTTTGTGAATCAAACTAAATACTGTACGGAGCTGCTCAAAAGATTTGGAATGAGTGAAGCAAAGGAAATTGACACACCTATGGCAACAAATACTAATCTAGACAAAGATGAGAAAGGTAAAGAGGTTGACGTGAAATTATACCGAGGTATGATAGGTTCACTATTGTATCTTACTGCCTCAAGACCAGACATTATGTTTAGTGTGTGTATGTGTGCAAGATATCAATCTTGTCCAAAAGAATCTCACTTAAAAGCTGACAAAAGAATTCTGCGATACTTACGTGGAACTACTACATATGGCCTATGGTATCCAAAGGGAAATGAGTGCCATTTGGTAGGATTCTCCGATTCAGATTTTGCTGGCTGCAAATCCGATAGAAAAAGCACCAGTGGAACATGTCATCTATTCTCAAATTCATTGATAAGTTGGCATAGCAAGAAACAAGTATCGGTTGCATTATCTACTGCTGAGGCAGAATATGTAGCTGCTGGAAGCTGCTGTGCACAAATATTATGGCTCAAGCAACAACTTCTTGACTTTGGTATTAAGCTTAATCGCATACCTATCATGTGCGACAACACAAGCGCCATAAACTTGAGTAAAAATCCTGTCTTACACTCACATACCAAGCATATTGAAATAAGACTTCACTTCCTACGAGATCATGTAGAGAAAGGAGACGTTACATTTGAACATGTAGAAAGCAAGAAGCAACTAGCTGACATCTTCACCAAACCTCTAGCAACGGAGCAATACTTCAACATTCGTGGGGAATTAGGGATACTCGATATCTCTAATTTGGGCTAATTACGTTTGTTCTCTCCTAATATTATTTCCTTACTTTATATATATATTTCTGCTAACATTTCTCTTAGCGTAAAGGTAGTTAATCATCAAGCCAGGCGTCATTCCACATTTGACTCTCATGCTATCACTATCTACCTTTTATTCTCGTTACTCTTCTATTTTTGTTGTATCTCTTTTTGATGTTGACAAAGGGGGAGATAGATGCTGAGTGTACGGGGGAGCTTTGTTGAGAGATTGCCTTGTTGAGAGATAGATGCTGAATGTACGGGGGAGCTTTGTTGAGTCTTTATTACTTACTACCAAAGCTTCGACTAATGGTTTTCCATCATCAAAAAAGGGGAGTATGTGAATACAAGATTACAATCACAAAGATATTTTTAATTCATGGCAAACTCAATAAGCATACAAGCAACAAGGTGGAAGCAGAAAACTCAAAGAAAAGCAAGCATTGATCACTCATGACAGAACAGGTTGATCTATTATGCATATAGGTCGACTCAACACAAGCAAAACAAGAAGAATGCAGAAAAGCAGCAGTTAGGTCGACCTACCATCAACCCAGGTCGACCTAAAATGGAGAAAAATCCATATACTTCTGCTAGGTCGACTCACACATCATATAGGTCGACCTAAATTGATGAAAATTACATACCAGTCTGCTAGGTCGACCTACACAACAACTAGGTCGACCTAATCTGAGAAAATGTTCCCAGAATGCATCTGAAGAGGATTCTGGTCGACCTACTCCTTTAACAGGTCGACCTAACTGGGAGCAAAATTCTGCATGTTCTGCTAGGTCGACCTAAGCACTAAAAGAGGTCGACCTAACTGATCAAGAAAGTCAAAAATTCTGTTTCTCTCATCTCCAACTGTTAAGCTATCATATATATTGTCCAAGGTTCATTATTACAGTAACACCAACGACTGAAAGATACACAAAGGCTTCTCATCTTCGTTCTTCGTCATCTCCAACACAATTACACATAATCATTCTTGCGTTGAGGGTTAGTGATCGAGTTCGATAACGTCCATGGAACGGAATTGAAGATTCCTAGTGGGTGAAGATTTGTGGGGTTTTTGGTGAATAAAATCTGCGGGTTTTGTCCTCCAAGATAGGTGTTTCTTGGGGGTTTTTATCAAGAGGTTTCATCGAGGATCCGGGTGAGTGTGAAGATTGAAGAACAAGGGTTCGAGGGAATTGAAGACACTGCAGAAAGGGATCAAAGTGAAGCTCTTGGATAACCTTGATCTGACTCAAGATTAAGGGGGAAGAAGATTCAAAGGATCGACATAATTGGTTTATGGTTTATCGCTTTGTTATCTTCTTTGTATATACTACTTTCAACATTAATGAAAGATTACCCAATTTCAGTTTGGAATTGGGGGCAGACGTAGTCGTAGCGAGGACGATCGACGAACTGCCTAAACAAATATCGTGTTCTTGTCGCCTTTACTTTATCATTTACGTTCTGTTCATATTTGGTTATAATAGCAAATTGATCAACGATTCGAGTGTTAAGATTGTGAATTAAGAACTTATATAAACATCACAATCCATCACATATTGAATCACCGTCAATTTGATCATTATCACCAAGTGTTTGTATATTTGTTTCAATCACTTTACTGCATTGCAAACATTGTCCATCATACAAGAAGCTAATCTAATTTTCAATAAGAGCAACGCTTTGATTCTGAAACGTATTCTCTTATCACTTACCTCAAGGTCTTGACTGGTTTTAAACACATATACAATCGTTTCGATAGTGGTTCGGAATAGACGCGAGTCGATTCAGAATCACTTCCGCTGAAAAGTTGTTTAACTCCGTAAAACTGTGAACGATCTATTCACCCCCCCTCTAGATCCTAAGGCCAGCGTCTAACAAAACCATCTCTTATTTGTGCATGTAGCCAAATTTCATTAACCGATCTTTTGGTAAAGAAATAGTTTGAGAGATTCATGTTAGAGTTGATTTAGTTGTGTATAAATAACTAGGGGCTCACTAGCTGCGACGTGATTGTATTCAAACCATAATTGAGAGATCTAATATGTAGCCTAACACACAATTTCACACTGTTATTCTGTTTCTACGTAAAGCCACTGCGTATTCGAAGGAATTTATGATGATACATATTCATTCAAGTTGTTTTGTCTCCATGAGATCCGTGACCATCATACGATTCACTAAATTTGATTCTCAATTACTTGTGTCTTCTAAGACTTTTCTATATTAACTTTATTTATATAGAAATGAATTGATTATTTACAATGGCTATAATTCTAGAATTTATAGAAGAGAGTGATAAAAATGAGAAGATCATCCCTTACTTTCAAACTATAATATTTATTGGAAAAAGTCGTGGACTTAGAAAAAGACTAAAATAATTATGCATGATGCAGGCCATAAGATTATTTATGAGTTCCAAGTTGATTGTGCAAGGACTAAAGGTGAAGAACAGTCCTCAGTTCCGTACCAGATGAAGGCTGCAATAATGTCCATATAGATTCATTTTACATTACAACTCCAAAACTAAGTCCCAACACTGATGGACTGATGGAATTCACTTAGAAAATGTCAATGCTGTGCAAATATATAATTTTGTGATTTATAATGGTTAGTTGTTATAAGTAGCTAAGCAGAGCTATTGTAATACTTCAATTATCAGTTTTCTGTTTCTACGATACAAGTAAGTTCAGATTCAGTTAGTTTTCTTTGATCTTAATGTACTCTATCAACTAATTGAATACATATTAGACCATCCTGGATAACTCACAAGGTACCCAATCTTTCACGTAATACAAGCGATATTTCCCAAAATTAATAAACCATGAAAACTTAGAAAAGCCATCAACAACTTGAAAACAACACCTCATTGCAAGTAAGTTAACTAACAATTCAGTTGTATATTCAAAATTACAAAACAAAGATTTAAAATTAAGGAGAGGTAATGAAACAAGACAAGCTTTTTTTGGCTCAATTACATTCATCTAAAGTGTGCAACAGAAACCAACAATTGGTATAACCTAGAAAGTCATGCAACATTTCTTATTACTAAAAGATTTTTTATGAGTTCCAACAATTCTTATTACTAAAAGACTATAATAATTATTTATTTAATACAACATTTAATAGTTTTTATTTTTAATTATTTGATTAATTTGCATTGCATAAATTCCATTCAATATGAATAAATTCATCAATTCACGTGTATTTGCTTGAAGCTTTGGTATCTAATTATGAAAAGTATAATTAATTTTGATATTTTGAGTGAAAATAATAAATTTTACTTTTTTATTGTAGAAATTATATAAAATGGGAAAAACGAAATTATTGATTCAAATATTAAAATATGAAAAATTATTAATTTTTTTTTAAATATGTCAACAAATGGGCGTACGACACCAGTACTCGTGCGAATGCACAAATATTTTTGTTTTATTATTTCCTTATTATTGTATTTGTTGGAAATTCAACTTTGTTTTGAAAAAAAAACATTTTTTGATGTCACAATTTATTTTTCATATGTTTTGACTCTCTTTTAGTTTCTCTTTCTAATCCTACATTTTAGTTGTTAAACAATTACTAAATACCATGCAACTTTATTTTGAAAAACCGCTTATAATTTACTTTAAATACAAATATTTCTGTACTTCAAATATTTATTTTATTCTTATTAATGTATTTTTTTTTTATAAACAACAATTACTATATGTTAAAACAATGCGCGTGTCCGACCAGAACCCGTGCGTATGCACGGGTTTGTTACTAGTTTCTTATTAAGAATTGGTGTGTTAATTAATATATATTAATTAATTTGGTGTGTATATTTGTGTCTATTTAATTATTGGTGTTATTTGATTTAGTAACTAAAATAGAAATACTAAATAGTATATATTTTATTGGATTTATTTAGAGATGTTAAGAGTAAATAGGGGGTGTTATAATTAGGCCCAAAGTGTATAGTAGGTAAGGGTTAGAGAGTGAGATATCAATTCCATTCATTTTCTGTCACGAGAGAGGCAGAGAAAAGAAGAAAAGAAGGAAAAGAGAAAGGGAAAGAACAAAGGGGAGCTAGGGTTTGGAGGAGACATTGAAGAGGTAAGGGGCAGAATCCTTATTATTATGGGTTAGTATAATTGGGTCAATCGGTAAATTAACATGATTAGGTTGTTGTTGATTGAAATCTATAGAAAAATTGAAGTTAGAAAAATGTTTGGATATTAGAAATTGATACATTGGTGAAATTAGGGGATGTTTCAAAATCACTAATTGACATATATATTACATAAAGTGTAGCGCAAACAATATATCTCCCTATTCCTTTACTGTAGTTGTGTTTTATGCTCATATACTGTAGCGTGTTACTTTAGTTCATTGTCTCATAGTTTGTGTGCTATGTTCTTGAAAATTATCAGGAAATAAAGTAGAAGTGAGTTGCACATGCCTTGTTATTGTTTCACATAAGTCGGTTCTGCTTTACTAAAGAAACTTGTATAGAATGACACAATTTAATGAAAATAGAAACATACTTTAGAAATGAAATGTAATTACAAAGTAGGAAAATAAATTGTGTATCAGTAACAGTTAAGAAAACAAAACATAATGCAAACATTCCCGTTTGACCGAATAACAGAATTAAACGGTTTAATTAGTTGTCCGGAATTTGATGAAAATTTACGTGGTAGTTAAGTTTAATTAGTAGATTAACGTGGAGATGTTATTTTGTTGAAATTGTGATTTTCACGAATCGACCGAAATTGTGTCTTATTTAAATATTCTTTATAAATAAATTTTAACAATTTAATAGAGTTGTCAAGTTATTAAAGTTGTCAATAGAGTTGTTAGAGTTGACAATAAAGTTGTTAGAGTTGTTTTGAATTATTAAGAGTCATACTTTTGTTGTTTCGAGTAATTCTGACATGTTTAGAGTTGTCAGTGAATAATGTCGGTGTTTGCTTTTCATTAGAACTTTAACAATTCATATATTTTAAACCGTAACTCCGTTTGAGTTTCCGTTCAAGGCGTTAGAAAGCTAGCGCGATATTCTTTTCAATAACAAAAATGGTCTTGAGCAATAGAATGCTAGAAATTAGAAACGGAGTAGAAATAGAAGTGAATTAAATTAATATAGTGTGATTATTAATTGGTTAATTAAATTAATAGTTGAATTAATTTTAATAAGACTATTTATTTGGAATATACTTGGACTTGGATAAATTATTCGGTTATCGGTAAATTACGGTATTTTGGGAATTTGTCCGTAATTGTGTTTTGGCTTGAATATGTTTATGTTGAGAATAAATATATGTATATGCCATGATGTTGTGCTAATATTTATTCTCTATGAGTAGTTGGATAGCATTAATTCTAATAATTAATTGTTTGATGTGGAAAGTGTGTGTTCATGTATAATTGACAAAAATGAGAATTAACATGAGATAGTATGGTTACTAGTGTTAATTGGATTGTGTGAATCGTAATTGATTAATTGACCTCTCATATGTGAATGATGTGTGTGTGTTGTGAATGTTGTGTACAATTGGTGGATAATTCGTAGAGTTGAATTATTGTGATATGCGGAAAGTTAAGATGGTAGAGATGATCTTAATTGCATATATTTGTGATATTGTACATACATTCATATCATAGTGTGCCTTGAAACACAGGTGGATTTTGTTTGAAACACAAGTGGGCTTAGATTCTAGAGTGAATCGGAAGCCGTAAACAAGATGTTTACAATTGGTGGACTTTGGTCTTGTCCGGATCGGAAGTGTGGCTTAGATTCTAGAGATATGAATCGGAGGCCGGTGAAACTTAGAATTTCACATTGGTACCACATGCATAGTGTCACATGTTTCATTGAGTCACATTAGAGTTATGTGATAGTTGACTATGTGCATTATGTTGTCATGATATGTGCATGATTGTGATAATTGATTATGTGCATTATGTTGTTGTAATAAGTGTACGAGTGAACAATTGATTGTGTGCATTGATGTCGTAATGCCATGTGTATGAGTTTGGTAATTGATTATGTACACTTGGTGTTGTACCGATATTTGTATTAGTTGATAATTGAGAATGGGTGATGTTTGAATACATAATTGGTTAAATGCGGGAATATGTGATAATTATGGCTATGTGTATAATTGAGAATATAGTAATGAGATATTATACTCTTATACTTGGTGTATGCTTAATATATGTGAATTATGATTAGCATTAATTTTATGATTAGGCAAGTGTAATGCATTCCTATAATTGTTGATTTAACCACTGTATCTCATTATACTTTCTTCATAATGGTTTGTATTCTCACCCTTCTGTTTTAATGTTGCCCTCGTTTGGCGACATGCAGGTTCTGGAGTTTAGTAGCTCGTGCGTGATTTAGTCGGAGATTCTTTCGTGTTTGTAGGAGATTAGGTAGTGAGTCGATGCTCTGGTCATGTAACACTGGGTAGATTAGTCGTGTTGAACTCATGTTTCTATTTGGTTATGTATTATGTTTATGACTTGAGAACTTGTTATTTGGCTACTTGTTGTTTGAGAGGCTTTCAAGCCAAATATTCTGAATTATGTTTTAATTTATATTGATATGATTATTGAGACTTAATCATGGTATGGGACATGGATCATTTTATGAAACACATGAGTATTTAGTAGTTTCTGCTGTGAATGCATGTTCTGGATAAAATATGATTAATTGAGAAGTGTTATTTGAAATGACCAGGTGTATCATATATTGTAAGTAAATGCTGTCGGTTTTTAAAGGCTTTTAGTTTTTGAAAATATCGATGTGGCGCCCTTTTATTATATGCATGCTTATTCTCTGATTATATGCTTATTTATTTTGGGGTATAAAAGGGGTGTTACACCAAGGTCTTGAGAACAGTTAACTAATCAATTATCTAAGAATTATCTTCTAGTAATCGATGTGAAAGGATATTCACATGGATTTGATTATTACTTAAGAGTATTATAAATTTGTGGAAGTTTAAGCATTTCGTAGCCCTTTCTGTTAGCTTTCCAATGCCTCTGAGGGCGCCCAATTCTGAGTTACGGAACTCCAGTTATGGTCGAAACAGTAAAGAGATGACTTTCTGTCAGGTGCAATTGATTTGCACTGGTGTGCAATCGATTGCTTGCTGAACTAAAAGCGTAGAAAGTAAATTTTTCACAGTGCAATCGATTTGCACTGGTGTGAAATCAATTGCTCATTGAACCAGAGCCAAAAATGACATTCTTCCTGCATAAGATCATATGTAACACATTCTAATCCATCTCAATCCGAACCCTAACATGTGACAGTATTCTATAGCAGCATATACATGTATTAACACACCTGTCAACACCAACATGCATCAACAATTTTCTCATTCTAACCCTTGTTCCCAAACATGCAATTCACAAAACCCCAATTCCTACCCCAAGTTCTAACTATGGAACTCACCTTGAAATCATTAGAAATTCTGACTTGATGATTATAATAGAGATGACTACAACTTTGCTCTTCATTCTTGACCATGGTTCTTCACTCTAAAGTTTTCAAAACTTCACACATATGCAAGAACTTGATGAAGATGGTGTTGACTAACCTTGAATCCCTCTTCAATTCCACATGCAACCACTTGATCAAGCAAGATGGACTCTTTCTCCTTCCAATCACGTGTCCTTGTTTCTCCCCGTCCTCAAAATTCCGATTTTTCTTTTGTTATAAGGCCTTAATGTTCTTCCCCCAAACAAGTTCTTAAGGGAAAATGACCCAACTGACCTCTAACTAAATAACATTTACCAATGTGCCATTTAGCTTCATCCTAACTAATAACTTTTGATTCCAACTAATCCACTATCTCATTTTTGATAATTTTTGGTGATAAATAAACATGCTTAAATAAATTGGGATGTTACATAATGCATCTCACACTATGAGTAGAAATATCGCACGCATTTTTAACAATGCATAATTCCTGACTCCCTTCAAACTAGTTTTGTTTAGGTTTATTTTCTCTAACATAACGCCTAGAGGAAACTTTCATCATATCTTGTCATGTAGGGATCGCTTTCTGATTCATCGACTTGAAAATGGTCGTCCACTGAATCTTCTTGCAATCATCTTTTGTCATCTAAAAGAATCTCTCATAGCCTTTGAATGTGGTCAGAGTTTTCACATCCCATATGGGAGAATTCTATCTGCTCTGCTTGAATCTACTGAAGTAACTCAGATTCTCCGCAATGCAGAATTTCCGGATAACAATGATATCCTTACTGAAGAAAGCTGTGAAGCGTTTTATGCCTAAGTTTTTTTTTTGTAATTTGTTATTCAGTCCTTGTAATTTATCTCTTCAATGAAATTTGCTTCTCTTTTGTCGTATTCATATTTACTTACGTTTGTTTTTATTATTCTGCTCAAATTAAACATATGGAGAAAATGACTTTTATGTAGTATAACACATAAAAATCTTTAAAAAGACCAAAATTTGCAAGTTTAATGAATTTTGTGACCTTTATGTAGTATAGCACACTAAAATCTTTCAAAATATCAATGTATGCTAGTTTAACGAACTTCGTGTATTTTATGTATTATAACACACGTAAGTCTTCCAAAATACCAAAGTTTGCAAATTTAACGAACTTCGTTAATTTTATGTAGTATAGCACACAAAATTCTTCAAAAAGACCAAAGTTATGCAAGTTTGACGAACTTCATGACTTTTATGTAGTATACCACACGAAAATCTTGCAAAATACCAAAGTTTACAAATTTAATGAACTTCGTGAATTAGCACACAAAAATCTTCAAAAATACCGATTTTTGCAAGTTTAACGAACTTCGTGACTTCTATATAGTATGCACACAGAAATCTTATAAAAGACCAAATTTTGTAAGTTTAACGAACTTCGTGAATTTTATGTTGTATAGGACACAAAAATATTCAAAAAGACCAAATTTTACAAGTTTGATGAACTTCGTGACTTTTATGTTGTATAGCTCACGACAATTTTTCAAAATACCAATGTATGCAAGTTTAATGAACTTCTTGTATTTTATGTCGTATAGCACCCAAAAATCTTACAAAATATCAAAGTTTGCAAATTTAACGAACTTCGTGAATTTTAGGTAGTATTGCACACAATAATCTTCAAAATGACCAAATTTTATAAGTTTGACGAAATTCGTCACTTTTATGTAGTAAACACACGAAAATCTTCAAAAAGACCAAAATTTGCTAGTTTAATAAATTTCGTGACTTTTCTGTAGTAATATCTATGTAAGAAAGTTTAACAAAACTCGTGTATTTTATGTAGTATAACACTCTAAAATCTTCCAAAATACCAAAGTTTGCAAATTTAACGAACTTCGTGACTTTTATGTAGTATAGCACACGGAAATCTTTAAAAAAACCAAATTTTGTAAGTTTAACGAACTTCATGAATTTTATGTTGTATAGGACACAATAATATTCAAAAAGACCAAATTTTGCAAGTTTGATGAATTTCGTGACTTTTATGTAGTATAGCACACAAAAATCTTCAAATAGACCAAATTTTATAAGTTTGACGTACTTCGTGACTTTTGTGTTGTAAAACATACAGAAATCTTCAAAAAGACCAAAATTTGCTAGTTTAACAAATTTCGTGACTTTTATGTAGTAATATCTATGTAAGCATGTTTACGAAATTCATGTATTTCATGAAGTATAGCACTAGAAAACTTCCAAAATACAAAATTTTGCAAATTTAACGAACTTTGTGAATTTTATATAGTCTAGCACACAAAAATCTTCAAAAAGACCAAAATTTGCAATTTTGACGAGCTTCGTGACTTTCATATAGTATAACACATAAAAATCTTTAAAAAGACCAAAATCTGCAAGTTTAACAAACGTCGTGTATTTTATGTATTACAACACCAAAAAATCTACCAAAATATAAAAGTTTTCAAATTTAACGAACTTCGTGAACTTTATGTAGTATAGCACAAAAAAATCGTCAAAAAGACCAAAATTAGCAAGTTTAACGTGTTAGAACAAGAATTGTTTTGATCAATATTCTGTGTTTTGATGATAACATTATGTATGAATTTTGTATAAGATAATGTGGTACTCTAATCCTTTGCATTTTCCATTTCAGGAAATATATAAAGAGTATGCACAAATCAGCGCTCAGAAGCAAGTGACTCAGAAGGCTCTGGATGGCTTCATCGGAACATGCTTTGGCAAGACATCAGAAGATGGTCATGTAGAATTAGAACATGAACTCGAAAGCATCAGAAGAATGAAAGTCAGAAGAACAAGCTCTGAAGTTCTGATGGTATCACGCTCAAGCTCTTCAAAGTCAGAAGACAGAAGATGCTCTGCACCAAAGCTGATGACTCTGATATTCAAACGTTGTTATCTACAAAATCTGAGTCCAGAAGAAAGTACAAGATGAAAGGATGAAACGTCTAATCTCTGACTGACAAAAGGAACTTTAGAATCTACAAAAGGCAAAGTCAGTAAAAGCAGCATAAGCAAGGCTCGAGGTAGTTGACAAAAGTGTGAAACATTAAATGCATCATTGTACTATTCACACGAAGCATTAAATGCTCCCAACTGTCATTTCCTCTCAACGCCTATAAATAGAAGTTCTGATCAGAAGCAAAATAGAACACTTGTGATCCGCTGCCGCGCGCGGGTCAAAAACGAGTTAATTTTATAAAACAGTAGTACAACGGTAACGGTAACGGTAACTCGTGTATCGTCTCTCAAGGATTCCTATTCTTATTAACCGAATGTAAGTCGAATTTGGGGTGGGGGGGTTGGTTTGGTTTCGATTAAACAAAAAAAGTGATTATTGAAAAGTGATTATCAAATAAGCTGAAAAGTCGAATTACTGATTCGGTTCCTATCTATCATCGATTAAGCAATATTAATCTCCTAAGCGGATAATCTATTCCTATTCGCCTACAAACTCATTGACAAGCGCGAAGATTATTGTACGATGTATAATCCTAATATCCGAATTAAGCAAACGGAGTTAAGCTTCACGAATTAAGCAAACGTGATAAATCATACACGGTATTGAATTAAGCAAACAGTAACGTGTTTATTTGTTACGGTCATACAATCAATCGAATTGAATCAAAATACTCTATGAAATTCGAATTAAGCATTCAGGAACATAGAACAAAATTGAAAGGAATAAATACTAGATTAACATTAAAATAATCTCAAGGTTGGAACCTGAATACAGCAATTCGACAGGATTTGGTTAGTTCTCCATAGAAATTGTACCAAGCTTCAAAATCCTGAAAAGTGACAATGATCAACATTATTTTCGTGGCTGCCTAACCTAAGGGACAATAGCACAACCCGTTTCACAACCGAACCGGGTCAAAAACAAAACCCAGGCCCATTACTAATTGACCCGAAACTTAACTAAAACTAGTACTGCAACTTCAATGAATTTTCCGGCCCTTCTACAGTCCAATTCTAACTTCGACTCCAACATAAGAATTGTAGCTCTTTCTCTTAGCTTTCCGTCGATTATTAGAAAACCTCAATCGGACTCCTGGAACTCCAGTTATGATCGTTTCCGTGAAGACTGCTAAAGCTGAAAATTAAATACGAAAATCAAATAACAATAAAAATAAATTAAAATATAAAAACATTATAAAATACAAAAATAAAACAAGCAAACTAGGAATGGCAACAGGGCGGGTCGGGGACGATTTTTACCTCCCCCAAACCCAAACCCGAATTCCCAATCAATCCCCGTTACCCGCCCCAAACCCAAAATTTGCAAGTTTAACGAGCTTGTCACTTTTATGTAGTATAGCACACAAAAATCTTCTAAACGACCAAAATTTGCAAGTTTAACGAACTTCGTCACTTTTATGTAGTATAGCACACAAAAATCTTCAAAAAGACCAAAATCTGCAAGTTTAACAAACTTCGGGTATTTTATGTATTACAACACCCAAAAAACTACCAAAATATAAAAGTTTGCAAATTTAACGAACTTCGTGAACTTTATGTAGTATAGCACAAAAAAATCTTCAAAAAGACCAAAATTTGCAAGTTTAACGAGCTTTGTGACTTTTATGCAGTATAGCACACAAAAATCTTCAAAACGACCAAAATTTGCAAGTATGAGGAGCTTCGTGACTTTTAATCTAGGTTACAACTCTTCTATATATAGATAATTCTTTTATGTGCTGAGCTTCAAATCGCAACAGAGAGGTTGGTAAAAGTTTAAAATAAGGACATTTTATAATGGATAGGGTGGACAAATTTTAACCGTCTGATTCCATACCATCGATCTATTATTTTTCTTATTACAAAATTTTAGAATAAGGACATTCTCAAATTTAAACCGTTCGATTCAAACCGACCAATTTATTGTTTTTTTTAATTAAAATTTGAGAATAAGGATATTCTCAAATTTGAACCGTCTGATTCAAACCGACCGGTCTATTGTTTAAAAAAATATTAAAAGTTAAATTTATGTGAATTTTTATAAATGATGAATCATTTTTATAGATTTACTTAATAAACATTAAACCGACTAAACCGGCCCGATTTATTCGCCAAACTGAGTTAATCGAATCTGTCAAAAACTAAAATTTTATCGGTTGAAATTGGGTTGGGACCGCATTTTACACTAAATTTAAGTTTTGGACCTGAAGCCGATCTGAACCAACCAATTTTCCAGCCCTATAATGCATAATTAATCATAACCTCTATTTTTCTGCAGCAAATCATATATCAACTGAGTGAATATGTTTTTACTTCTACAATAAGTATTATATATAGATAGCTCTTATCTTTTTTAAGCAATTATTTGTGCAACCACACTCAACTCTTTGTAATAATTTGTCTATAAATGAACAACTTTTCATATTAAGGCTATTATACTACCTTTTAATATATTATGGCGTCTTCTTCTTCCACCAAAGTGTCCATGAAGCTTCTTATCGACACAAAGAATAACAAAGTTCTCTTTGATGAAGCTTCAAAACCTGTCATAGACTTTCTCTTCAACTTGCTATGCTTACCTATTGGTACTGTAGTTAAGCTTCTAAGTTCAAATAACATGGTAGGTAGCTTAGGAAATCTGTATCAAAGTGTTGAAAATCTGGACTAGAATTACATGCAACCATTTCAAAACAAGGATGTTCTCTTAAACCCAAAAGCTCAAAGCTCTTCCACTCAAATCTCAGGCTTCCTTACTCGTAACCATGCTAATGAAGACAAAGATGAAGAAATAAAGTTGTTCATGTGTCCAAATAAGTGTAAGTTTGAGGTGACAAAAGATAACACAACTTGATGCACTAGTTCTGTCAATATTCACTCTCCTTTTATGGCTCCAGCCTATTATTCTTGCTCAAACTTTATGAGCAGTGAAGTTCCTTATATTGGAAATAAGAAGGTTGCTGAAAAAAAAAAGGTTTTTCCAATAACAAGAGTGGTTTTGTGAAAGATGTTATAACCTTTATGGTGATGGATGATTTGGTGATTCATGCAATGTCAACAATATCAAGCATCACACTGTTAAACAAGTTCAATATCAAGGAAATTGGAACTTTGCAAGAAAAGATCGTTGAAATGGGAATGAATATGCTTCTAACCCATCTGTTGTCTGTCTCGCTGTGTTTGATCGCTGGAATGTGTAATACCCTACCAATATGTGTCTAAAATCATATCAGCAGAATACTAATAGCTGGTATTTAGTACATACAAAAGTCAGAAATAATAAAATAAGATGTATACATTTCAAAATCATCTCGAAGATGGATACAATGAATATGTCTACATAATGATAAAGATACACAGCGGAAGAAAAGATCAGGCACGACCTTCACGATATCCAATCAAAAGCTCTTGATCCAAGCATCTGGCAAAACTCGATCTTGCATGGTATTTGAAAAAAATAATAAGATAAATGGGGTGAGATTACTAAATCTCAGTGAGTTCCCCAATCTTATGGGTCCTCTCGGCTCTACAAGGTACATGCATCAACTACAGATCAATCTAAGATCCTAAGGTTTCCTAGATGTCCAGTACAGGAAAGCCTATAAAATCGTAGCACCACAATGGAGTGTCCACTGACCACTCGATTGGATCCTCTGAGAATATATCACATGTTCAGATATTAGGTACATGCTTCCTCCAGAATAGGTCTTCTGTTATTGCCTGTCAGCCTTCTCTCAGGAGCTACCCTCAAGGTCTGGTCTTCCGGGTTTACCTGCCTATCTGCTCTCGGAAACAAGACCCAAAAGCATACCTTTTCAATCTACATGGTAAGTAACTCATATGACTATACAGAACCATGGAACCGACATTGAATCGCTATAACAATTCAACTCGTCCAATTTCCTGGGTCCAAATCACACATAGAAATTCACCCATAAGGAAACAACAAAAGGAGAAGGTGAGGTACACATCCCCGGGAGTTCATCCCAAAAGAATAGCTCATGAACTACGAAGCCGACCCATTCCCAAGACCAAAGCCCGAGAATGCTTGCAATATATGTGGCACAGGGGCATCCTTGGAATTTCTTCACAAGAAGTAGCCAATATATATGTAACGTGCCTACTCGCAGTTACTGTGCTTTTGTGTGTCCTTTAACCCCTCGTCTCATACTTACTACACCATTAGATTGTATGATTTCAAAGTAGTCGCTTGATAGGGAAAAGTGAAAAGCTACCTGTCGCCCTCGCTTTTTTATACCTCTTGTGAGAGATAAACGAACTGACTCTTCTTTTGTTTTTGAGTTTTGAAAATCAGAGAGTCGCCACCGACTTTTATTTTATCCAATTAAGGAAAGGTTTATAAAAGAAACAGAAAAAGACCTTTAAGAGATTTTGGGTTCGGGGGTAGGTTATACAAAGGGAAGGTATTAGCACCCCTTTGTATCCATGGTTATCCATGGGCTCTTAATTGCTTAGCTCACTTGTTTGAATCATTTGTCTTGCCTTGAAATGCTTGTATGTGGTTTTAAAGTACCTTTGTAAATTGGCTTTGTAATGATCCTTGTGCGGATGTATACAAAGTGTTTTATCTTTCGAAAGATGTTTTGAAAAAAGAGCTTTAACTTCGTAATGATCCTTGTTTGGATATATACCAAGTATTGTCTTTTTTGATAGTTTTATTTTGAAAACAATGATATAAGAGACATTTGTTTGTTTTGATTTGAGCAAGCAATTAGGAGATCTACCCTAAGTTTATAAGGTCATTTCCTATTTCTTTTAGAAAATTCTCCTTTTACCGGATGTAAACAAAAGTTCGATTTTGCATTTGAAATAGTAGAATTTGATTTTGAAAAGAGTAACAGAGGGATTACCCTAAGAGGTGCAAGTGTGATTGTGTTTTGATTCAGATATTTTTATCTTTGAAGTTAGTGACCTAACGCTTCAGTTTTTATCTTTGACATACACGCAGTTTTATATGTACAGGAATTAAAATGCGGGAATGTAAAATGCGGAAAGTAAATCTACGCTAGTACATCGATTGTGCGAGAAATGTAAACTTCGCTATTTACAAGATTTTGACAACCTATACACTTTATCTATGAATTTAAATTGCAATAAGATAAAAGAAATATTTTTGGATTTTTTGTATGGTTGATTTTAATTAGAATTAATGCATAATTAATTTAATTAAAATGAGAAAGAAGGTAAAAATAAAATTTAAACCTAAAATTAAGTCTAAAATATGTTCATATTGCTTGTTAATTAATTTTAGAATAAAACTATTTTTTTTGGATTTTTTGAAGTTGTTTTGAAAATTTATTAAGCTAATTAACATATAATTATATAAAAAATTATACAAATAATTAAAACTTAAAGAGAAAAATATTCTAAATATGTACAAAATTAGTCTATTATATATAAACTAAATTTAAATAAAAAGAAACATTTTTTTTGATTTTTTTGATGGGTTGAAATAATTAAAAAACAAATATATAAATATATACTAATTAATTAAACAAAATATTTTAATTACTAAGAAAAATAAAATATTTTTATGTCAAAAATTAATAGATTATTTTATAAACCTAAAAATATTTTTATTATATTTTTTTGATTTTTTAAACTATTTTAAATTAATTATTGAAAGAAAATTAAATAAAATAGAAAAATATATTAATTGTGATCCTGTGTGATAATCAGTGGAGTCCATGATATGGAGGTGTGTTTTGATGCGTTGGATCTTGGATTAATGAAATCAGATGGCTGAAAACACATGGCACATGATATGATAGTGGAGCGTGAAGCACATGATTGGTCTGAACTTCAAAACACACGCGCGCGCAAACCAACCATTCAGAGGACGCCACGTATCATCTTCCTCATCAGGATGGACCTTTTACACCGCTCATTTGCAGGTGCTGTAAAAGACTTCAACCTATTACACCTGTAAAATAATGAATACAAGCAAAACGTGAAATAAATTTGGCGCGAGGCCATGGTTCAATTTGTCTGGTTCATACGAATTCAATGAGACCATTTTGAACCTGTAATTTTGCCTAATTCGAGAAACCCTAATTTTGAGATCATGAACCTTAAAATGGTAGCTTCGTGAATACTTAACCAAACCTTAATTAAATGTCCAGAAACGATCAGAACATCAAACCAAGTTCAAATATATGATTACATCGTGCTAAATATGCATATATAATGAGATTTTGGTTAGTTTTTGTTTGAGCAAACCGTGAGCTATGGAGCTTGATTCTGAGTGCTTTGCTTGTTGAAAGTGATTGGGATATATTCAATGAAGGTTAAAGAACGTGTTTGAGTGTTTAGTTTCTATTGAAATGAGCTTGAATTTAAAATTCGAATTTCAAATTTTCTTCAAAATTACAAGTTGTTACAAGAGTGGTATAAGCATAGTAATGGTTCTGAATTTGTGTGTCTCTTGTTACTGAAGTATGCTACTTCATTTATAAGCTATGAAGTGCTTCAAAACTAAGCTAAGAAGCATTGATGATCTTTGTTGAACTTTTGATTTTTTTAATATAAAAAAGTTTGAATTCTTGACCATGGCTTCATTTTTCTTCAACCTCTTGCTCTAGGCCTGCTTTGTACCTCTCTTGCTGCAGAGTTGAATCATTCTTGGTTGCCTTAGCTTAAGAATCAAGCATTGCATCATTATCCTTCACCATTTCTTTAAACCAAAAAAGAAATAAAAATGCTATGGGCCTTAGATTGGTCGTGGGAGGCCCTTAGCATTGTTAGAATCATGTTTGGATCATGGAAACTTGGCCCCTTTTGGAAAAAAAACATTTTTGATCAATGTTGGTTTCATGCATTTTCCAAAAATATAGCCAACTTCAACAAGGCATAAAACCCTCAATTTTTATCATATGAAGGAGTTCTTGTACTTTTTAGAAACCTCAAGATGTCCTGTACAAGCCACTTTGGAAACTTTTTTTCATTTGGAGAAGTTATCTTGATGTTATGGCCTTTGACAAAAAACCACTTTTTGTTGACTTTGAAAATGACCTGTAATGTCTGAGCTCATATTTTTCAAATGGTGAATCCAATGACCATGGGATCAATTGCATTTGAAAGATAATTTAATTTCCTTCAAAACAAGCTTTGATTGGAATTTTTTGAATGAATGAGGAGAGAGTTATGGTCAGTCAAAGTTCAGTTGATTTTTTAGGAGAAAACCCTAATTTTGAAACATAGGGTTTTGTTGATTTTTGATCTTTCCTTGATGAATTATGATCAACCAATGATCAAATGATGAATATTTTGACAAAATATGGATGTTGACAAAAAATTTCATTTTTGGCTGTCTGTTGACTTTTCGGTCAAACTGGTCGTCTGTTGACTGTTTGAGCTGCTGACTGTGTGTCTGAGCGAATTGAAGTTTGAAAATTTGTATGGTGGTACTTTTAGATCTATGGAGGTCCATGAAATCCTGAAAAAGAACAAAAACCCTAGTTAGGGATTGTTCGTGTAGGAGACAGTTAAGCGTACCTGATTTTTGTGCAGTGCTGAGTCTCTGCTGATCATGTGATTATCAGAAGACTTCTAGAACAAAAATCTTGGAATTTTGAAATGTAAAAGATTGATTTGATTGATGGTACAAAACACGGAGAATCGTACTGTCAGCGAGTTTGACTGTCAACTGATTGTTCAGGCATTAACGTAGCAGTTAAAGTGAAAATTCAGCAGTTAAAGTTAATTTTTCTTTTTGTTTTTTTTTGTTGTGTTAATGGTGAAAATTTATTTACATGAGTTGTTAGAAAAACACAGACATAATAAATAAATAATATATACTGTATGCGAACAAAATTACCTGATAATAACCTTGAAAAATATTTAATGCACAGAAAAATAAATATTTAACTGGCAGAAAACACACAAAATATTATCTGCATAATTAAACTACGGTACGACAGATAGTACGACATTAATACTGACAGTACAAACATTACATAACATAATGAACAGTACGACAAATAAACGGTATATTATTTGAAAATAAAAGATACGACAAACTTTAAAAATGACGATTAAAAACCCATGCTATAAATAATAACATATAGATGATCTGGAGTGTAAGCAACCCAGGTCCGCATTTTTCAGGACTATGCAGACAGAAAAAGGACATGATCACCACCACGACGGTGATGACCATAAGAAAACACGTATCCATCCACTTTGCCATTTTTGCTGGAGAAGAAGAGTGAATGAATATGATGTAGAAATTTGAGAGATGAGTTGAAATTTGATGTGAGAATTTATGGAAAAAATGAGAGGTATTTATAGAGTGAAAAGAAGGATAGAGACGTTGGGGAATGAAGTGATTCCGTACAAAAAAGGAAAATTTGAGTGGTAGTAGGATTTGAAAGAAAGTGTATGGTAGGGTTTGAAAAAGAGAGATGTATAGAATAAAGTTAGGATTTGATTTTGAAAGAAAGAGATTTGAAAAGAAAGGGAAAGATTTTGAAAATAATAGAATACAGTATAAAAATTAGTGGGGAACAAAAATTAATAATAATTTACTCGTTACCAGTACAGTCTGAATCCCCGGACTTTGCGCCTGCAAAAAAGATTTAATTCTGTACCAATTGCGTCAGTACTATTTATCTGCAAATAAATCTCAAATAAACAGCGTGTGTGAAATGATAAACAGTACTTGGCGTTGGTGTAAGAATAAATTCAACAGCGAGCCAAAATACCGTATAATAAAAATTCTAAAAACCGAGTATTCATAAAATCAGGATATTTATGAAATAAAATCCAAGATTATATGAAACTCCCAATTTTTAGACAACAGTCTGTTTCCTTCTTTCTGAAAAAAGATGCGGGCAAATTTTGGGGTATAACACAACCTATCATCCATTCATATCTCTTGGTCTAGGTATCCTAAGGTTTACCTTACCATATTCATATTTTGTTAATCGACGTACACAAATTACACCAAGTAGTAAGGCCTCCTCGCATTTGGTTTCACAAGGTTAGCTTCACAAGCTATAGGATCTCAACATCTTTGGTGTACGTAGCTAGCTTTGATTTCCATCACCACCCATTCCATGATGCCTACAACCCAGTTGGAGGAACACTTGGGCACCAAGGTCTTGAGAACGGTTAACTAATCAATTATCTGAGAATTATCTTCTAGTAATCAAGGTGAAAGGATATTCACATGGATTTGATTATTACTTAAGAGTATTATGAAGTTGTGGAAGTTTAAGCATCTTATATCCCTTTCTGTTGGCTTTCCAATGTCTCTGAGGGCGCCCAATTCGGAGTTACGGAACTCCAATTATGGTCGAAACAGTAAAGAGATGACTTTCTGTCAGGTGCAATTGATTTGCACTGGTGTGCAATCGATTGCTTGCTGAACCAAAAGCGCAGAAAGTAAAATTTTCACAGTGCAATCGATTTGCACCGGTGTGCAATCGATTGCTCATTGAACCAGAGCCAAAAATGACATTCTTCCTGCATTAGATCATATGTAACACATTCTAATCCATCTCAATCCGAACCCTAACATGTGACAGTATTCTATAGCAGCATATACATGTATTAACACACCTGTCAACACCAACTATGCTCTGATACCACTATTGTAACACCCCTCTAATAACCCGCGACATTTAAACAAATATTAATCAGAGTAACATGAAAGAGGTGTCACAATTCATAAAATAAAGAAAACACACGTCGGTACAGGTCATGCATTCACTGAAACATCTGAAATTATAACTCATTAAATAAAATCATGTTTACACAGCGGAATTGAATTATCGAGTCAACATTCATCAATAATGTATCAGACTTCAAACAAACATAACAAATAGAGTTATAATCAAAACTCCAAAATAACGTGTTCCCAGTGTTACATCTACCAGAGCATGACACCGACATAAAAACTTAAAACCGACTTATGAGCTAATCCTCACCAAGTCGCGCCGCTATCCTCAATCTGAAAATGACAACAAGTAAAGGTGAGTCTCATCACAGTTAACCAATGTTATTGCATCATAAATAATAACATATCATATTTATATCATTCACCCAATTGTTTCATATTCAGACAAATCGTCATAACACATTCACAAATAAACAAACGAGTCATCACATAACATATATAATCATGTTATAAGAAAAATTATGCATATGTATGAAACTGACACTATGCATGTGGTACCAAACATCACTAGTGGAAAAATCCACCGACCGATCTATCATCATCCAGATACGGCCCTGCCAGCACAGATTCCACACAATGGGAATCTTGCCCTTCACTGAATCCTTCATCTTTAGGATACAGCCCTCAACAATGATTTTGAATGCATGCAAACAATATATATAACATACTATCATCATCATCATTCTAGGAGTAGCATCATCTATACTCATTCATCATCATACCTCATAAATAAGTATGTTCATATACATATAATTGCACCATTCAATAAATCATACGACAATATTTCATACAGATTCATCAGTTTAAATTTACACGTCATCAAACTTTCAAACATCACAAAATAGCAAAATCTGCAAGTCACGCTGGCCATACGCGTACCAGTAGAGATAAAATTTCACATCACACACACCATACGCATACGGACAAGACATAATTTCCACACAAACATGCACATACGCGTACCAGCCAGGCATACGCGTATCAACCAGGTACCATACGCGTGCCATACGCGTATGAGCAGAAGGAACAACCAGCTGCACACATGGGGAGCGTATCATACGCGTATCACCCCCTCCATACACGTACCATACGTGTATCATACGTGAACGGACAGAAGTTCTCAATTCTGCAACTTACCCATTCGTCTTCCTCGCGATTTCACCTGCACAATCTGCGATTTGGGTCTAAAAACCAGAAAATTCACATTCTAACAGCATACGAATTCATCCAACAATCACAATTTACAATTCTACAATCAATTTCATTCATCATACCCTAAGTCTACTCAGTTATTAGGGATTTTAACAGCTATAGATCCAGTCTAAATGATGAACACAAACAAGATCTAGAATATAGAATCAATGGATCCAACAATACTCCCAATCCATACTATCACCTATAATACGATAATAAAAGTTAAATGGAGAGTCTCCCCTTACCTCAGAATAGAGTTCTTGGTTCTTGGTCTCTCCCTCTACAGTTTTTCTTCACGTTCCTCGTTTCCAACTTCTGTTCTTTCACGTTCTTTCTTTGTTTTCCAAATCCAATTGTTTTATGAAAATAATAATAAAATTAGTAAAAGGTTTATTAAATTACCTCCCCTTCTTTTACTATTTCCTCACAAGGCCCAAATACCATAAACCATTATTTTATATTATTTCCACAAAATCTTTATAATTCTAATTATTAATTCAATATTCCAATTAAATTAATATTAAAATTATACGGGTGTTACAACTCTCCCCCACTAAAAGAGTTTTCGTCCTCGAAAACATACCTCAGGTAAAAAGTTCCGGATAAGAGTCCTTCATCTGACTCTCTAGGTCCCAGGTAACATTGCCTTCAGCCGGTCCTCCCCAAGGTACTCTGACCAAAGCTATTTCCTTGCCACGCAATTGCTTCAGTCTTCGATCTTCAATCCTCACAGGTAAAGTGATACGATAAGCCACTTCTCCCACTATTTCAGAAATTTGGAATGGTCCAATAAAACGTGGAGTCAACTTCTTTGACTTCAATGCCCGACCAATACCTGTCATAGGAGTAACTCTCATAAACATATGATCTCCCCCTTGAAACTCAATTTTTTTCCTCCTCTTGTCATGATAACTCTTCTGACGACTCTGAGAAGCTTTCATCTTCTCTTGAATCATCTTAATCTTCTCTGTAGTCTGTTGTACAATTTCTGGTCCAATCACAGCACTCTCACCAAATTCGTACCAACACAACGGCGTCCTACACCTCCTACCATACAAAGCCTCAAATGGAGCCATACCGATACTAGAATGATAACTGTTGTTGTAGGTAAACTCAATCAAAGGCAGATAACTATCCCAAGTACCTCCTTTTTCCAACACACAAGCCCGTAACAAATCCTCTAACGATTGAATCGTCCTCTCAGTCTGTCCATCAGTCTGCGGATGATAAGCAGAACTCAATCTCAGCTTAGTACCCAAAGCTTTCTGCAAACCTTCCCAGAACTTAGAAGTAAATCTCAAATCTCTGTCTGACACGATACTCAAAGGAATACCATGTAGACTAACTATTTTCTCAATATACAACTGAGCTAGTTTTTCCATCGGATAATCCATTCTTACCGGTATAAAATGTGCAGACTTTGTCAACCTGTCCACCACGACCTAGATAGCTTCACAATTTTTGACAGTTCTCGGCAAACCCGACACAAAATCCATTGATATGCTATCCCACTTCCACTCAGGAATAAACATCGGTTGCATCAACCCAGATGGTTTCTGATGCTCAATCTTTGACTCCTGGCAAGTCAAACAAGAGTACACAAACTCAACGATTTCCTTCTTCATTCCCGGACACCAAAACAACTTTTTCAAATCATGATACATCTTGGTAGCACTAGGATGAATACTCAACCCACTACGGTGTCCTTCTTCCAAAATACGCTTTCGGAGTTCATCAATATCAGGAACACAAACTCGGTCACCAAACCTCAGTATACCATTCTCGTCAACTCTAAATTCACCGTTCTTGCCTTGGTTGATCAAAGTCAACTTATCAATCAATCCGACATCAACTTTCTGACCTTCTCTGATTTCCTCGAGAATACCGCTAGTCAGCTTCAACATACCCAATTTGACACTAGTAGGAGTACCTTCACACACCAAACTGAAGTCTCTGAATTGTTCAATCAAATCCAATTCCTTCACCATTAGCATAGACATATGCAAGGTCTTCCTACTCAATGCTTCAGCAACTACGTTTGCCTTACCCGGATGGTAATTCAAACCAAAATCATAATCTTTAAGGAATTCTAACCACCTTTTCTGCCTCATATTCAGCTCTTTCTGATCGAAGAGATACTTCAGGCTCTTATGATCACTGAATACTTCAAATCTCGAACCATACAAATAATGTCGCCATAGCTTCAAAATGAAAACCACAGCTGCCAACTCTAAATCATGAGTTGGATAATTCCTTTCATGCACTTTGAGTTGTCTCGATGCATAAGCGACTACTTGTTGATTCTACATCAATACACCACCTAAACCCATCAACGAAGCCTCACAATAAACCACCAATGATTCTGTCGGATTCGGCAAAATCAAGATAGGAGCACTAGTCAACCTCCTCTTCAGCTCTTGAAATCCTTCTTCACACTTTGCATCCCAAATAAAAGCTTGTCCCTTCCTGGTTAGTTTAGTTAACGGTAACGCTAACTTTGAAAATCCTTCAATGAACTTTCTGTAGTAACCTGCAAGACCAAGAAAGCTACGAATCTCTGACACTGACTTCGGAGCTTCCCACCGAGATACAGCCTCTATCTTTGTAGGATCAACAGCAATATCATTCTTAGAAATCACATGTCCAAGAAAACTGACCTCTTCCAACCAAAATTCACACTTCGACAGTTTGGCAAAAAGTTGCTTCTCTTTCAACAGCTCTAACACAGTTCTAAGATGTTCTGCATGTTCTTCCTCACTCTTAGAATATACCAGGATATCATCTATAAATACCACTACGAACTTGTCGAGATAACGATGAAAGATCCTGTTCATATATTCCATAAAAACACCAGGTGCATTAGTAACTCCAAACGGCATTACAGAATAATCGTAATGTCCATACCTTGTTCTAAAAGCAGTCTTCTGAATATCGTCATCTTTCACACGTATCTGATGATACCCAAACCTCAGATCAATCTTACTTAACACACGCGCTCCAACCAACTGATCCATCAAGTCATCAATCCTCGGCAATGGATACCGATTCTTGATAGTAACCTTGTTCAATTGTCTGTAATCTACACACAGCCTCATTGAACCCGCTTTCTTCTTTACCAGCAACATAGGCGCATCCCACGGCGAAACACTAAGACGAATGAATTTCTTTTCAAGCAATTCTTCTAACTGCTTCTTCAGTTCAGCCAATTCAGACGGCGACATACGATACGGTGCCATCGACACTGGACTCGTTCCCGGAACCAAATCAATAGAAAACTCCACTTCTCTTTCCGGTGGTAATTCATTCACATCTTCTGGAAAGACTTCTGGAAACTCACACACCACAGGCAATTCGCTACTTGCCACTTTTTCCTTCACATTCATCAATGCGAACAACATAAACACTATTGCACCATCCCCGATAGCCTCATTCACCTGTCTAGCTGTCATTTCCAGGTCATCAGTACTAACCTCTTCAGGAAAAAATTACCGTCTTTGCAAAACAGATGATATGAACACGGTTGAATTCCAACCAGTTCATTCCCAGGATTACATCAAGTTGTTTCAACGGAAGGCACACTAAGTCCATCCCGAATTCTCTACCAAAAATGTCAACCGGACAATTCAAGCATGCAGACAAAGTAGTTACTGAACCCGACGCAGGAGTGTCAATAACCATACTTCCATTTATGTCAGATATCTCAAGATTCAACCTCATAACACAATCCAAAGAAATAAAAGAATGATTTGCTCCAGTATCAATAATCGCAACTAAAGGTGTGCCACGAATGAAACACGTACCTTTAATCAATCTGTCTTTTGGAGTAGTCTCTGACCCGGTCAAAGCAAAAACCTTTCCTCCTGATTGGTACTTCTTTGGCTTAGGACAATTCGGACTGATGTGACCCTCTTCACCACAGTTGTAACAAGTCACAACCCTCTTCTTGCAGTCAGCAGCAATATGACCCACTTGGTCGCACTTGTAACACTTCTTCTGATCAAGCTTGCACTCATTCCTACGATGTCCCATCTCACCACAATTATAGCATCTGATACGAGCACTAGAATCTCCCCCATTGGGTTTCTTCCAATCAGCAGATTTACCTCTACCATATGGCTTACCTCTGTCCATAGGCTTCTTATCCTTTCTGTCAACCAACTCGCGAGAGTGAGATGACTTCAGCTTGATGTTATCCTCCTCAAAAATCCTGCTACAATCCACTAAGTCAACAAACCTCCGAATCCTCTGGTACCTAATGCCCTGCTTGATCTCATCACGAAGGCCATTCTCAAATTTGACACATTTGAGAATTCACTGGCTTCATCATTATTGTAATGCACATAGTACTTTTCCAGTTCCACAAACTTTGCAGCATACTCTGGTACAGCCATATTACCTTGGACCAGCTCCAGAAATTCAATCTCTTTTCTGCCCCTGACATCCTCAGGAAAATACCTTCTCAGAAATTCCCTCTTGAATATAGTCCAAGTAATTTCTATGCCATCAGTATCAAGTACAGCTCTGGTTGCCAACCACCAGTCACCAGCCTCCTCAGATAACATGTGAGTGCCATACCTCACTTTGAGATTCTTAGCATAGTCAATGACTCTGAAAATCCTCTCGATCTCCTTGAGCCATTTCTGAGCGCCTTCAGGATCATGCGTGCCTTTGAACAATTGAGGATTGTTCCTCTGAAAATTCCCCAACTGCCTTTCAGCACCAATCCCTGCTCCTACAGCATTTCCTCCAAGCACACCAGCAATCATGCCTAGAGCCTCAGCGATAGCATCAACATTTCTTCCTCCTCTTCCAACCATTGTTCTGCTTACCACAAACAATCCAGTCAGAACAAAAGTATCGACAATAACTCGTATTAGTCGCATACACAGGAAAGACTGACACTAAGACTCTGGCCACAACGACCAACTATGGTCTGATACCACTATTGTAACACCCCTCTAATAACCCGCGACATTTAAACAAATATTAATCAGAGTAACATGAAAGAGGTGTCACAATTCATAAAATAAAGAAAACACACGTCGGTACAGGTCATGCATTCACTAAAACATCTGAAATTATAACTCATTAAATAAAATCATGTTTACACAGCGGAATTGAATTATCGAGTCAACATTCATCAATAATGTATCAGACTTCAAACAAACATAACAAATAGAGTTATAATCAAAACTCCAAAATAACGTGTTCCTAGTGTTACATCTACCAGAGCATGACACCGACATAAAAACTAAAAACCGACTTATGAGCTAATCCTCGCCAAGTCGCGCCGCTATCCTCAATCTGAAAATGACAACAAGTAAGGGTGAGTCTCATCACAGTTAACCAATGTTATTGCATCATAAATAATAACATATCATAGTTATATAATTCACCCAATTGTTTCATATTTAGACAAATCATCATCACATATTCACAAATAAAAAAACGAGTCATCACATAACATATATAATCATGTTATAAGAAAAATTATGCATATGTATGAAACTGACACTATGCATGTGGTACCAAACATCACCAGAGGAAAAATACACCGACCGATCTATCATCATCCAGATACGGCCCTGCCAGCACAGATTCCACACAATGGGAATCTTGCTCTTCACTGAATCCTTCATCTTTAGGATACAGCCCTCAACAATGATTTTGAATGCATGCAAACAATATATATATAACATACTATCATCATCATCATTCTAGGAGTAGCATCATCTATACTCATTCATCATCATACCTCATAAATAAGTATGTTCGTAAACATATAATTGCACCATTCAATAAATCAAACGACAATATTTCATACAGATTCATCAGTTTAAAGTTACACGTCATCAGACTTTCAAACATCACAAAATAGCAAAATCTGCAAGTCACGCTGGCCATACGCGTACCAGTAGAGATAAAATTTCAAACCACACACACCATACGCGTATCATATGCGTATAGACAGGACATCATTTCCACACAAACATGCACATACGCGTACCAGCCAGGCATACGCGTATCAACTAGGTACCATACGCGTATGAGCAGAAGGTACAACCAGCTGCACACATGGGGAGCGTATCATACGCGTATCACCCCCTCCATACGCGTACCATACGCGTATCATACGTGAACGGGCATAATTTCTCAATTCTGCAACTTACCCATTCGTCTTCCTCGCGATTTCACCTGCACAGTCTGCGATTTGGGTCTAAAAACCAGAAAATTCACATTCTAACAGCATACGAATTCATCCAACAATCACAGTTTACAATTCTACAATCAATTTCATTCATCATACCCTAAGTCTACTCAGTTATTAGGGATTTTAACAGCTATAGATCCAGTCTAAATGATGAAAACAAACAAGATCTAGAATATAGAATCAATTGATCCAACAATACTCCCAATCCATACCATCACCTATAATACGATAATAAAAGTTAAATGGAGAGTCTCCCATTACCTCAGAATAGAGTTCTTGGTTCTTGCTCTCTCCCAACTTCTGTTTTTTCACGTTCTTTCTTTATTTTCCAAATCTAATTGTTTTATGAAAATAATAATAAAATTAGTAAAAGGTTTATTAAATCACCCCCCTTCTTTTACTATTTCCTCACATGGCCCAAATGCCATAAACCATTATTTTATATTATTTCCACAAAATCTTTATAATTCTAATTATTAATTCAATATTCTAATTAAATTAATATTAAAATTATACGGGTGTTACACCCATCCTCAAAATTCCGATTTTTCTTTTGTTATAAGGCCTTAATGTTCTTCCCCCAAACAAGTTCTTAAGGGAAAATGACCCAACTGCCCTCTAACTAAATAACATTTACCAATATGCCATTTAGCTTCATCCTGTAGCAACCTTCCCTAAAAATTAATATTTTAGAGTCGCCACCTATTCTGGAGGGCGAATAGGAAACCCTACGCAGATATGAGATTCGGGGTAAGTTATTATAATCAGGTCGAGGGAAAGTGTTAGGCACCCTCAACCCTTTCCTATTGGCTTTGAATCTAACGGTCAAGTTTTATGGCTAAAAGTTAAGTTTAATAGCTAAGGAATTGAATAGGGGAAAAATTGAGATTTTAGGGAGGGGGACTCGCCTTGGTTATCCAAGTGCCTACGTATCTCCTTAGGGAGAATCAGAGTCAACGTAGTTCGGGCACAGGGTTGTACGCCTTAGAATTGAATTATGAAAGTGTTTGAAGGCTTTTGAGGCTTTTTGAATGGCCTACCGTAGTTTTTGAAATTGTGATTTGAAAGGCATTTTGAATTGCCTGATTGACAAGGATAAAAATCTGTAGTGTCGTGGTTTAGTGTGTTTTAGATGTTTTGGGCGTACAACCCTGATTTAATATGGCACTGTTAGATGCGGTGATCAATAGATTTGATCATTATAGCTAACAGATTATGGGGCATTGCTGGTTACTCAGATCCATAGATTGATCGTCGCTGGCAGCAAATTGAATGTATTTTAATTTATGTATATTTTAATTGCTTTATTCAGATATTTGATCAGTACGACATAGAGAGTCGACCAATTCGAAGACGGGATGAAATAGATATTCACCAGTCATTTATCCGTGGTAGGGGGAATTAGAGTTGATAAAAATCTAGAGCTTGTAAATTAGACTTATGTATAATTAATTTAATATAATGTTATTAGATTTTTTATAATAAAATAAAATGGTACATGTCTTTTTTGTATTTTTAAATTGTTTGATTTTTTTATAATGATTAATTAAAAATAGATAAGCTAATGAAATAAACAAATTATATTTTTGTGTTGTTTTTTTTTAATATTTTGGTTTATCTATTTTACAAGATTAATTAAATTAATTATTAAAACTAATTAAATAAGGTAAAGATTATTTGAATTTCTAACGCAATATCCTAAAAATTAGACTATACTAACTAATTTAAAAATAGAAAAAACCCTAATGCTATAATTTTTCAATCAAAATCTAATAGTTAGTAGAAAAACAGAAAGTAATAAAAAAAAACAAAAAACGTGGTCCTTACTCCTAAAATTGATCTAAGAATTTTGAATTTTCAACCTTCACACAACCAATAGCATTTTGACATTTGTTATTAACAATTAAAAATAGAAAAACTAAATAATAAAACAAGCAACATATATCTACACAAAACAACCGTATACTCTCCACCACATATTTATCTCTGCTTCTTCAGATGACATTTACAGAGAAACAGAACAAATTCTACCTATTTCAAGATCTACCATAAAAGAATAGCATATAATTTTACAGAAAACTCACAGAAAGGGCGCCGCTGGAACATAGCAAATAAAGGATCCGTGGTGGTGGCTGTTCGGGTAGCGCCGTTGGACGTTAATTTCGCGGCTATTACGGCGGTGATACCGGCTGAATTCAGTTGCGATGTGTGGTGTTCATGGCGTCTATGTCGTCGGAGATTGACGGTTTCAGTCACGCCGGCCTGTGGGAGATTGAGTTCCGAGTAAAGCTTCGAAGTTTCAATGTGAAACTTCAAAGATTCGATCGTCAGCAGAACTTTGGACTGCTGTAACTTTTGTTCGGTCTCCTCTCTTTGTTAGAAAAAATCTTTCTTTATATTGGTCAAATTAGGGTATTTTTATACCTAATGGGCCTATTGCCCAACTAACCTAACAATTAAAAATAATTTTGATAATAATATTTACATTAATACTAATAATCCTAATATATAATTAATAAAAATAGTTAATAATAATATATACAAATTCTATAAGAATAATGTTTAAATAATATCAATAATAATATCACCTAATATTAATATTAATATTAATAATAAAATTAATAATATTAAATACTAATAGTTTGAAGTAATAAAAATTACTAATAATAATCCAAAATAAAAAACAAATGCAAATGTTAGTAAAAGAAAAATAATACTAACAAATGATGAAACCCTTGAAACACCTGTTAATCGCACCCCATTTATTTCTCAGGATATTTTATAAGAGGGCGGGTTTGACAATAGGAATGTCAAACCTCATGACTCTTAATTTTGACCCTTGATGAATTAAAAGATATAGATCTGATCGGGCAAATTTTGGGGTATGACAGCTGCCCCTGTTCAATCTTCTTAAACCTGAAGAGTCGGATAGGCACGTCTGCCTATCGTAATCTAAAGGTAGAAGATGATTGAACACTGAAATGCCCTGAAATTTGCCTTTGTTGGGAAGAAATTCCATGGGAGATGGGCTTACAGATGCCACCCAAGGTAAATACCCCTCTCTTTCGAATGCGAAGCAGATGCTTTCGAAAGGAATCACTATGTTTCGATTGTAGCACGACCTAAAAAGGCAATCTGAATTTTATGCAATGTTATGATGCATGCGATGTATGATGCAGTGAGCTTCTCAAAATAAATGAGAGCGATGTATGTATATGCATTGTGTATGAATGAGGTATGTTAGTTGAATGATGCATGACTATTAGCTATGTTAGTTGAAGTATGTTAGTAATTCTGAAAAGAAAGATAAAACCTTTGTGTGTTGTTGATGACATTTTGGAGAATATCATTGCCGAGGGACTCACGGGATAAACCCAATTGAAGAACCCTTTGTAAAACCCCGTGTGCCTAGAAAAGCTCCTAGAAAGGATGGAAGACGTCTTAAAGAAGACTGCCCGGAAAGGCTCCGAAAAGGATGGAATATGTCTTAAAGAAGACTGCCTGGAAAGGTTCCTGCACCATTAGGATCATTTGCGAGGGTTATCGCAAACTCACCTGCACCATTTGGATCATTTGCCCTTGCTCGGACAAATTTCACCGGGAAACATCAATCAGGTGATTGGAAAGAATATCTCAGTAAGGTTACTGGCATCGGTAAGGTTACCGGAAAACATCAATCAGGTGATTGGAAAGAACATCTCAGTAAGGTTACAGGCATCGGTAAGGTTACCGGAAAACATCAATCAGGTGATTGGAAAGAACATCTCAGTAAGGTTACTGGCATCGGTAAGGTTACCGGAAAACATCAATCAGGTGATTGGAAAGAACATCTCAGTAAGGTTACTGGCATCAGTAAGGTTACCGGAAAACATCAATCAGGTGATTGGAAAGAACATCTCAGTAAGGTTACTGGCATCGGTAAGGTTACCGGAAAACATCAATCAGGTGATTGGAAAGAACATCTCAGTAAGGTTACTGACATCGGTAAGGTTACCGGGAAGTAGGTGGACGGTATGGTTTAGTACCAGAATGATGACTTGGATGTTTTGATGTACGGGATAATGCTTATGCTCATGCATATGTTGAGTGGAACGAAGTAATGTCTTCTATAAGACTACCTGGAAAGGTTTCTGGCATGGATATGAACATTTGTCTTGAAGAAGACTACCTGAAAAGGCTTTTATCAAGGATGAGGGATGTCTTAAAGAAGACTACCTGGAAAGGTTGAGCAATTTCTTAAAAGACTACCAAAAAAAGGTTCTTAGAAAGTATAGAAATTTTGTCTTAAAGAAGACCACCTGGAAAGGCTGAAAGATGTCTTAAAAGGACTACCTAAAAAGGAATGTCTTGAAGAAGACTACCTAAAAAGGTTCCTGGAAAGGACAATGAATGTCTTAGAAAAGACCACCTAGAAGGGTTCGTAGAATGTCTTAAAGAAGACTACCGGAAGAGGTTCCTGAAAAGGATGACAATTTGTCTTGAAGAAGACTACCTAAAAAGGCTCTTGGAAATAGCGATGATTGTCTTAGAGAAGACTACCTAGAAAGGTTCTTAGAAAAAGAATGTCTTAAAAAAGCCTACCTAAAAAGGTTCTTAGAAGGGATCGTAAGATTTGTCTTAAAAAAGATTACCTGAAAAGGTTCCTGGAAAGGGTCGTAGGATTTGTCCTAAAGAAGACTACCTGAAAAGGTATGGTGTAATGCATCAACCAATGTATGTAATGCATGACTTATGTATATTTGCATGATGCTCCAATGATAGGTTGTTGATAACCAAAGCGTATATAGCTCGCTGGAGTTGTAGGTTTGTTTGATAAGGTGGGGTGTGATTCTAGCGCGACTTCCCAATCCCTGTTTTTTGCATTTTGAAGATCGTAGTTAGGAGAAAGATTTGTTCGATGTTGTAAAGTGCGAGAACGCCTTTTCCTTATGTTGTCTTGCCCCAGTTTAGCATTTTGAATTGCTCCACGCCTTATGGATTTGATACCCAGTGCCCCAGTGTTTAGTGGAAAAAGATGCCTATGATCTCCAAGCCATGAAGGAAGTGCCCCGAGAAATAACCTTGTCATATGCTTCGACGTTTAGATTGAAGGGTATGCCCTTGATCTCCAGGATATGGAGGACTATCCATAGTGTTCTATCCTTTGAATTTGAATTCTTCCCATGTTTGACATGCCCCTGTTTGTTATTGCTTCGAGATGTGCCCCCAAGTTGATTGAACCTTTAGGAAGATTGCCCCCAGTTAATAGGATTTTTGCATGTATGCCCCTGTTTAGGAGAACCCCCTAGATGTGGTTCCCCCCACTTCAGGGTCTTTATTAGGAATGATCGCCTTTGATTAGAAAATTTCGATATTTCCTCGATGCCAAGTGTGTATTCGTAGATGGTGCTGTACCCTTCGAGAAGTAACTCCAATGCGATGCGTATGCAAGTTTTGAAATCGAAGTCCGTTATGAATTAGGACTGGATGATTTTTGAAAAGAATGCTTGAAGAAGCACGGTGGTTAGAGATAGTTTTAACAAACTTTAGGAGTCGGTATAACAAAATCCTGCTTAATATGCTTTCGTAGTTAACCTTGCCTCAATTAGGACTTTTGAATGTTGTAACTTGGCCTGGTTCGCGGTTTTAAGAAACAATGGATATAAGGCTCAAAATTTATTTAACCCACCCCTTTCTCCTTGATGTTCTCCAGATCCTAAGAATTCTTTTAATCCAATGGATGTGCTTTGTTTGTAAGAGAATCAGTTTTGATGTTGGGCAGAAGCCTTAGTGAGATCCAAGCATCGATGAAAGTTGTGAAGATCCAAGCATTGATGTGAAGCTTTCATGGTTTACCAGTCACAAGATTATCCTTTGTATTTCGCCTTTGTTTTTATCCATTACTTTTGCATGAACCAACTCCTTTGAGTTTGATCCATCGGGATGCCCTAATTTTTGCCTAAGTCGTTTTTGTTTTTTGTTTTTTTTTTCTGTTGACTTAGCGGGCGTTTTTTTCTCCTTTTGTGAATACTCCTTTGAGATTTGATCCTTGGATATGAAATTTGTGACTGCCATGTCGACTTTGATTTGTAAGCTTCGACTTTGATACTTCCTCGATCTTGAATGATGTGTTGAGGAAGAAGATATTGTGAATGTTATCTCAATTGCTTGCTCAATCTTTGATGAATGCGAGGAAGAAAATGTGCTTGCACCGTTTGCTTGCTTGAACCTTTGCCTTGCTTTGCTTGAATTCTTGCTTGGATTGACTGATTCTCTTGACAACCAAAATACACCGTTGAATTAATTGAAATCTACCCTGCCCCTGGTTAAAATCAAGGTTGATTTGAAAAGTAGAAACAAAACTCCAACTCCTGGCTCGAGGGGGTGACGAGGGATTAACATCCTTATATCTCCACTGTTTGGGATTTGAAACAATGCTTGTACATCCTCGGCTCGGTCTTACCTTGAAAGCATATATTTAGCTGGACTTAGTTATTTGAATTCGTCATTCTCCCTTAAGTTTGTTAATAATCCTAAAAATAGAAGTGTGCGACTGGAAAGTCGTAGTAGTGAGCGAATGAATTGACTCCAAAACTTGCATGGTCATCCCATTGGAATTGCTAATCCGAAGGTACAACTTTTATCCTGAGAAACACTTAGCAATCATAGGGGTTGAAATTCTTAGCATGACAAAACCTATTAGTCCTAGGGACAGTCTCCTTTGTAAATCCATTGATCTTGTTTTACTCCTTAGCTCTTTAGACTTGTAGAAGTAAGGGCAACCTCGAATTTTCCTTGGGTACGTCAAACCTGTCGGGAATAAATTGTTAGCGGTGGGTTTTCATCGTATCGGAACTTCATGAGTTTCCTTTGACTGAACCTCTTTTGCTTTTCCTAAGGATAATATCACACCATTTGCAACCTCTAGATTTTGTAGATTGATAGGGAGAACCTATGACCCTTTTGCCCCTTGGTGTGGAGTTGACACACGCCGCCTTCTCTCCATCGTATTTACGCATCTTTGTTCAGGGTATTGCCCCAGTTGGAATAATCCTTGCCTTCAGGTTATCGTAGAGCATCCTTGTAAGTTTGATATGTTCTAAGATGAACCCCTTTATGACTAGATACATCTTGAGTGTATCTATGAGGGAACTCTTTGTTGAACTAATCCTTGCTCAATGACAACCTTTATTGTATTTATAATCCTGTTATGATAAGGCATGGACATGCGGCTGGCATGGCGAAAGACATCCTTTTTTCCTTAGTAAGACTAAGATCCTTCTTAATAATTTATCCTACTTTCTCCATAGTCTACGATCCTTTGATTTTCTTCGGGAATTTTGGGAAACCGGCTAGCGCGGTGAGTGTGGATGCGGGTGAAGATAGAAATGCAAATGTAGATGCAAATGTATGACTGCATGAAAATGCGAATGCATGCATATGCGAGAGACTCCTTGTATTATAACTCCGTGTATGCAATGCAGACATGTAACATAGGATCCTAGGAATAGCCCTAGAGGCGCCATTAGAACCTCGTGGAATCTTGCAAGATAGACGTTATGACATGCCAATGGAAATCCCTTAGATTTGGGAGTATGTAGAAGTTAGCGGCTGGTGACCGTTCAAGACAGTTACCAAGTCTCATGGCCATCGAGAGGCCAGTCAACGTGTACCAATGAAGTTGTCCTTGGTGGGAAGGTTCTCTATACGGAACACAACCTATCTAAGGACGATATTAGATGAAGAGAAATCCCTACAGGCTAGGGACGAAAGATGTATAGATGGGAATCCAAACCCTACAAGTTAGAGGGTGCGCAGAAACAAGCATGGAGTGACCGTTCAGGACAGTCACTAGATCTCATAGCCATCGAGAGGCCAATCGAACGCATGCTAATGAAGTTGTCCTTCGGGGAAGGACGCGTCGTTGTGAAAACACATGGATGTAAAAGAAAATCCCTATAGCCGAGGGAGTACGTAGGAGCAAGCACGGGGTGACCGTTCATGAAGGTCACTGAATCGCATGGCCATCGAGAGGCCAATTGACGTATGCTAACAAAGATGTCCTTCGTATGAAGGATGCGTTTTTAGAAATATAATCCCTACAGGCTAGGGAACGCGTAGATGTAAGCACATGGTGACTGTTCAAAGTAGTCACTGGATCGTATGGCCATCGAGAGGCCAATCGACGTGCGTAAATGAAGGTGTCCTTCGTGGGAAGGACAAGGTCTTAGAAATAGAGTCCCTGTAGGGAATGCGTAGGAATACCTGCAAAATTAAAATTCAAGGCATTTGCAGTATATAAATTTCACATATAAGCACGTAAGCACATAAGCCCTAGGTTCATAGGTCCGACGTAACGGCTTAGGGTTCCTACCCTTCCCATTGGTATGTTCTAGAAGGTCTCATGGGGTCGTTCGTAGCCGCCGAGACTTTTTGTCTCTTTGGATTTTAGAACAACTCATTTTATCCATGAGGTTCGAGTTTTAGGGGTAGGTTCCCAGAGAGATCAGCCAAATACCAAGTCCAGCTCTCAACAAGGTCAAGCCTCGTATCAGACCTTTCCAGATATTCAACCCACTCTGAGTGGAATTATAATAAGACTCGTAGGCGATGTAATTCCCCTCTGGTCATTATTATAATTCCCACGCTTAGGTTTAACGCAATTTATATATACCCAAAAAGTGCAGTAAAATAGCAAATATTCATGTAAACAAATATTTAATTAAATTACTGTAAATAAATGTAATTGTTGTAAATAATTGAAATTGCAAGTAAATAAATAAATAAATAAAATTTAAATATTTACAATAAACCATAAACCCTAAAATGGCGAATTAGCCAAACCCTAAAGTTTTTGCCAAAAACCTAAACCGTTTGCCACAAACCTAAACCTAAACACTCTCAAGCCTTAGGAGCATAATAATTCACCTATAGTGTATTTCCCCAGCAGAGTCTCCAGCTGTAGCAACCTGCCCTAAAAATTAATATTTTAGAGTCGCCACCTATTCTGGAGGGCGAATAGGAAACCCTACGCAGATATGAGATTCGGGGTAAGTTATTATAATCAGGTCGAGGGAAGGTGTTAGGCACCCTCAACCCTTTCCTATTGGCTTTGAATCTAACGGTCAAGTTTTATGGCTAAAAGTTAAGTTTAATAGCTAAGGAATTGAATAGGGGAAAAATTGAGATTTTAGGGAGGGGGACTCGCCTTGGTTATCCAAGTGCCTACGTATCTCCTTAGGGAGAATCAGAGTCAACGTAGTTCGGGCACAGGGTTGTACGCCTTAGAATTGAATTATGAAAGTGTTTGAAGGCTTTTGAGGCTTTTTGAATGGCCTACCGTAGTTTTTGAAATTGTGATTTGAAAGGCATTTTGAATTGCCTGATTGACAAGGATAAAAATCTGTAGTGTCGTGGTTTAGTGTGTTTTAGATGTTTTGGGCGTACAACCCCGATTTAATATGGCACTGTTAGATGCGGTGATCAATAGATTTGATCATTATAGCTAACAGATTATGGGGCATTGCTGGTTACTCAGATCCATAGATTGATCGTCGCTGGCAGCAAATTGAATGTATTTTAATTTATGTATATTTTAATTGCTTTATTCAGATATTTGATCAGTACGACATAGAGAGTCGACCAATTCGAAGACGGGATGAAATAGATATTCACCCGTCATTTATCCTTGGTAGGGGGAATTAGAGTTGATAAAAATCTAGAGCTTGTAAATTAGACTTATGTATAATTAATTTAATATAATGTTATTAGATTTTTTATAATAAAATAAAATGGTACATGTCTTTTTTGTATTTTTAAATTGTTTGATTTTTTTATAATGATTAATTAAAAATAGATAAGCTAATGAAATAAACAAATTATATTTTTGTGTTGTTTTTTTTTTTTTAATATTTTGGTTTATCTATTTTACAAGATTAATTAAATTAATTATTAAAACTAATTAAATAAGGTAACTAAGATTATTTGAATTTCTAACGCAATATCCTAAAAATTAGACTATACTAACTAATTTAAAAATAGAAAAAACCCTAATGCTATAATTTTTCAACCAAAATCTAATAGTTAGTAGAAAAACAGAAAGTAATAAAAAAAAACAAAAAACGTGGTCCTTACTCCTAAAATTGATCTAAGAATTTTGAATTTTCAACCTTCACACAACCAATAGAATTTTGACATTTGTTATTAACAATTAAAAATAGAAAAACTAAATAATAAAACAAGCAACATATATCTACACAAAACAACCGTATACTCTCCACCACATATTTATCTCTGCTTCTTCAGATGACATTTACAGAGAAACAGAACAAATTCTACCTATTTCAAGATCTACCATAAAAGAATAGCATATAATTTTACAGAAAACTCACAGAAAGGGCGCCGCTGGAACATAGCAAATAAAGGATCCGTGGTGGTGGCTGTTCGGGTAGCGCCGTTGGACGTTAATTTCGCGGCTATTACGGCGGTGATACCGGCTGAATTCAGTTGCGATGTGTGGTGTTCATGGCGTCTATGTCGTCGGAGATTGACGGTTTCAGTCACGCCGGCCTGTGGGAGATTGAGTTCCGAGTAAAGCTTCGAAGTTTCAATGTGAAACTTCAAAGATTCGATCGTCAGCAGAACTTTGGACTGCTGTAACTTTTGTTCGGTCTCCCCTCTTTGTTAGAAAAAATCTTTCTTTATAGGTCAAATTAGGGTATTTTTATACCTAATGGGCCTATTGCCCAACTAACCTAACAATTAAAAATAATTTTGATAATAATATTTACATTAATACTAATAATCCTAATATATAATTAATAAAAATAGTTAATAATAATATATACAAATTCTATAAGAATAATGTTTAAATAATATCAATAATAATATCACCTAATATTAATATTAATATTAATAATAAAATTAATAATATTAAATACTAATAGTTAGAAGTAATAAAAATTACTAATAATAATCCAAAATAAAAAACAAATGCAAATGTTAGTAAAAGAAAAATAATACTAACAAATGATGAAACCCTTGAAACACCTGTTAATCGCACCCCATTTATTTCTCAGGATATTTTATAAGAGGGCGGGTTTGACAATAGGAATGTCAAACCCCATGACTCTTAATTTTGACCCTTGATGAATTAAAAGATATAGATCTGATCGGGCAAATTTTGGGGTATGACACATCCTAACTAATAACTTTTGATTCCAACTAATCCACTATCTCATTTTTGATAATTTTTGGTGATAAATAAACATGCTTAAATAAATTGGGATGTTACATAATGCATCTCACACTATGAGTAGAAATATCGCAGGCATTTTTAACAATGCATAATTTATGACTCCCTTCAAATAAGTTTTGTTTAGGTTTATTTTCTCTAACATAACGCCTAGAGGAAACTTTCATCATATCTTGTCATGTAGGGATCGCTTTCTGATTCATCGACTTGAAAATGGTCGTCCACTGAATCTTCTTGCAATCATCGTTTGTCATCTAAAAGAATCTCTCATAGCCTTTGAATTTGGTCAGAGTTTTCACATCCCATATGGGAGAATTCTATCTGCTCTGCTTGAATCTACTGAAGTAACTCAGATTCTCCGCAATGCAGAATTTCCGGATTACAATGATATCCTTACTGAAGAAAGTTGTGAAGCGTTTTATGCCTAAGTTTTTTTTTTTGTAATTTGTTATTCAGTCCTTGTAATTTATCTCTTCAATGAAATTTGCTTCTCTTTTGTCGTATTCTTATTTACTTACGTTTGTTTTAATTATTCTACTCAAATTAAACATATGGAGAAAATGACTTTTATGTAGTATAACACATAAAAATCTTTAAAAAGACCAAAATTTGCAAGTTTAACGAATTTTGTGACCTTTATGTAGTATAGCACACTAAAATCTTTCAAAATATCAACGTATGCTAGTTTAACGAACTTCGTGTATTTTATGTATTATAGCACACGTGAGTCTTCCAAAATACCAAAGTTTGAAATTTAACGAACTTCGTTAATTTTATGTAGTATAGCACACAAAATTCTTCAAAAAGACCAAAGTTATGCAAGTTTGACGAACTTCATGACTTTTATGTAGTATACCACACGAAAATCTTGCAAAATACCAAAGTTTACAAATTTAATGAACTTCGTGAATTAGCACACAAAAATCTTCAAAAATACCAATTTTTGCAAGTTTAACGAACTTCGTGACTTCTATATAGTATGCACACAGAAATCTTCAAAAAGACCAAATTTTGTAAGTTTAACGAACTTCATAAATTTTATGTTGTATAGGACACAAAAATATTCAAAAAGACCAAATTTTACAAGTTTGATGAACTTCGTGACTTTTATGTTGTATAGCACACGACAATTTTTCAAAATACCAATGTATGCAAGTTTAATGAACTTCTTGTATTTTATGTCGTATAGCACCTGTCGCGGGGAAAAATCGTTATCTTTTTTCGGGATGAGACACCTGATGCCTTCTTTAGGCTCGAGTGCTCATAAAAATGATTTTTCTTTGTTTCGACCAAACTTTTTATTATTTCCAAAGTAGGAAAAGGAAAAAAGCTGAAATAACCTTAAAAGTGGGGGAGAGATCTTGGGTAAGAGGGTTGGTTATACGAAGGGAATGTATTAGCACCCAACGTATCTATAGTACTCTATAGGCTTTTTTTTGTGTTTGTTTCATTCTATGTTATGGTGGAGGTTCTGTTGTGAAATAGGTGGGACCTAGGGTGTTTGTTTGATTATGCTCGCAAAGATCATCGCGATCCTCTGCATACATATCCCTTAGAGGGAATCAGAGCATCTGTAGCTCGGGGTCTACGGGTGCTAAGGTTTGAATGGTTTGAGGGAGAAGTTTTGCTCGCCAAGGAATAAGACCTTGTGCCTACGTATTCTCAAAGGGATATTGAGAAAGTCAGAGCAATCGTAGTTCCCACTTATGCCAGTGGAAGCAAAGGATAAGAGACAAATGTCATCTAAATGTTCGATGTATCTAATCTATATCATCACATACATCTGTTTGTTTTTTGTTTGAAAATCTTTTCATTATAAGCCCTGGGCCATGCCACTTATGGTGCTTAGAATGATAAAGATGTTTTTTAGCCAGCCTTGTGGCAAAAACTTTCAATGAAGTCAGCCTTGTGACAAAAAGTTTTGATTAATCAGCCAGCCTTGTGGCAAAAGTTTCAATGAAGTCAGCCTTGTGACAAAAACTTTGATTAATCAGCCAGTATGGTGGCAAAAAAGGTTTGATTGATTAGCCAGCCTTGTGGCAAAAAAGTTAAGTTGATTGATTGATTGATTGATTGTTTGTGATGATATAGAAGAGATACTCCTATCATAGAGATGATAAATGTCTAATCTCCTAGGGTATTTGATTTGGATATTGGGGATGCTTATAAGAAGCCCGTGGGTCCTTGTACGAAGCCCAAGAGGAGGCTATCCGAGGGTCCTTGCATTGTAAGCCTAAGAGGAGGCTATGGGAGGGACAATCCAGGGTCCTTGCATTGTAAGCCCAAGAGGAGGCTATGGGAGGGTCACTCGTTTGTACAAAGCCCAAGGGGAGGCATGGTATAGTTGGTCTGAGCTCTTAGAGCGATTTCACCGGGAAACCATACTCTATGTCCTAACCTAAACTAGTGGAGATTCTTTGCACGAAGCCCAATAGGAGGCTATGGGGAACCTAGTGTTGTACTAAGTTGAACAAGTACACATATCACACATATGAACAAACATGAACAAGTATGAACAAACATGAACAAACATGAACAATTATATATATGACAAAGTGTGTGTATATAATGGAGTTTATGAAGGAAATATACCTGTAAGCATGATCCATTTGTATACACGGGGGCTCGGGACTTATACTCGAGGAGAGGTCCACCTCGAAGAATGAGAAAATTGGATTTCTGAGTTTGAGGTGTTACCGTGATCCTCAAGTGATGTGCTTGAAATAAATTAGGATCTCAACAGGTATTAAGTATCCTCACCAGCAGAAAATAATGTCGAATAAGCTCACAGCTTTCAGCATTCCATGATCATCCAGTAATTGTTTATGGAATTCTACAGCAAATGGAAGACCAAACAAACAGACAAAACAAAGAACAACGGAGAAATAATCTCGAAGTCTCGGATGAAGTTAGAAAATTCAAATGATGTGTAACAGTAATCAAATAGAAATTTAAATGATTAACTACACAAAATAATATGAAAATATCAAACTCAAATAAAAATTAATCCTAAAAGAAGATATTTTTGTGGTTTTTTATGAAAAGAGAAAATAATTAGAAAACATAAAACTATGTATGCATCTAATATATTTTTTTTTAGCATTTTTAATAAGAATTAGAAAAAAACACACTTATAAAAAAAACATATTTTTTGTCATTTTTAATAAGAATTAGAAAATTAAAACCAAATCCTATATTAAAATAAAAACTAAGTCTTTTTATATAAAACTATTTTCTAAAGAAAACTTAAAAGAAATAGTTAATAAAAAAGATTGAATAATTGGGCCAGAGGTGTTTAAAAACAAGTTGGGGGTGCAGGCCATATGTAACAACAAGCTGAATAAAAAAAACAAAGCTGGGCCGGACCGGGTCGGGTCAGGAATGACACGGATCCGCCCATTCTTAACAAGCAATTGGGTTAGAATAAACCCTAAAAATCATTGAATAAGGCAGCGCCTCTGTTCTTCTCTCCCTCACGTTTCTGAAAAAAAACAAACTTAGGAGTAAAACCCTCTCCTCTCTCTTGTTTTCTCTCGCTCGCACTCTCACGGTCTCTGTTATCTCTTGCCCGAAGAACAACAAACAACAACAGCAACTCGCTCTCTCTCGGTTGCTCACTCTCGCTGTGAACAACAACAAACAAGCTTTCACTCCGTTTCTTTGTTTCCCAATAAACAACAAAACAACGACGCTCTCTATATCTCTCTTGATGAACACACAAGACTCGGCCTCTCTCTCGGTTCCGATGAACAACGGAAAATTTCTGTGAACCTTACCAAGACCCGAACGAAATAGAGGTATGATTCTAAGGATTTTTGTTTCTCTTCATGTTTCTGGGTTTGAAGTTTATATTACCACCAACTTTTGATTTCAATATTTCCACAATAATTTCAGATTAAATGATAATCGGAAGGAAATTCAAGGGAGTTAAAGCAAGTGTTCAAATCGGTGCAGCACAAAGAACAAACTAACATCAAAATTTCTAAGAGGAAGTGAGGAATAAGAACCTGATCGGAGCAAGTCCGATGAATCAGTTCCGGCGCCGGCTTTTGACAGGTACGACTTCAGCTCCCTTTCTATTCTGTCTTTGTGTTTTTGATTACTTTCTGCTTCTGGAAAATCGATAGACTCCCTGTTGTTGAATTGCTACGTTTTTGAACCTTCAAATATGTGGTTGTTATTCCTTTGAAATTTCTGTTAATTGCTGCTGTTTTGTAATTCTGAACTATTGTGAATTTTTGCTGTGATGCTGAACCGTTTGCAAATTGTTGTTTGCTGCTGAATTTTTGAATTGTTCTTGCTTGTTGAAGAACAACTTTGTGCTTGTTGTTGTAGGCTCCCCTTTGATGAAGATGATGCCACCTCTCTTTGGATTGTGGGAGACTTGAAGATGAGCTTCAAGCTCTTGGATGCTCTCCACTAAGGTATGAACTACTTCTTCACCCCTTTTCTAACTATGGAACTTTGTAGCTAGGAATTCTCACTTCTCAAGTGGTTTTCTTTGGTTTGAAGAATTGCTTCTTCTTGCCAAGAAACTTGAAAACTATGAGAGAAAAGAGAGAAGTGAGAAAGCAAGTAGTTTTAGTTGCTTTGGTGTGATTTGCAATGAAGTGAGGCCTTCTATTTATAGGAAAAGTTAAGGATGTGTTTGGCATTTGATAAACTTGATTGGCAAGTTTCAATCATTGCAAGATAAGAAAAAGAATAAGAATATTCTTTATGAGATTTTTCTCTTGCAAGTGGACATGAAATATCTTTGATTCCTTTTTGAATTATTTCTTTTTTTTTTGAATTATTTCCTTTGTTGGATTTTTGCTAATCTCACCCCTTTTTGTCTTGAATTATTCTTTTGCTAAATTCACCCCTCTTATGTTTCTTTTTCATGTTGCATGAGGACTTTGAAGAAAGCATGAAGAGGCTTGAACTTGAAGGATGAAGACTTTGAAGATTGAAGAATTCAAGAAAGCATTGCATTTTCTTTTATTCTTTGTAATCCAAATTTATTCCACTTTAGAATTGTATGAACTTGTATTCTTGAAAGTGAATAGAATTTGAAAGTTGTAATATCTTTGAACCTTGAATTAGACTTGAAATGTTGTAATCTTGAATTTTGGACAAAGTCTCTATTGTAATTCATTTGAAACTTGGAACTTTGTAAAGAATGAACTTCATTTTTGAATGTTTGAATTTCCTTTAAAAATCCTTGAATGAAGTTGTATGAACCATGAATATTGGATATTCTTGAATGGAAAATCCTTGAAGTAATGTGAAGAATGTTCTTGCACCAATGAACTTTTAATTCTTGAATTTATGGTTTAAAACCATACTTGAAATAATCTTTCAACAAATGGACTAAAAGATATTTCTTTCAATTTCGGTGAAATTTCCATGAATTGTTTCAAACTTGTACCAACTTTCAAATAATCCATATGAATCAATTCTTCACCATGATGAATCCATAAGCCAAGAGTCGCGGAATAAATTCTAAACAAATCTCTTGAATCACACAAATGGCAATGGCGCATTTAAAATGAAAACATCCACGAACATGAAATTATCTTGCAAAGAATGAGTGAATGAATGAACAATCCTAATTTGGTCGATTCAAAGCTTTTGAGCTTGTCGAAGTGAATCTTTGAGGACCAAATGTTGACTGTTGATCTTGAATTGAGACACAATTTCCATTGGATGTTGTCATAGGGATTATTTGAAGATGATTGAAACCTTTGATTGACTTCCTAGGGATTTTTAGGGTTTCCCAAATGTGATCCCTGATTTCAGTCCCTGATAGTTCAAAACCCTAATCTGATGATTTGAAATTTCACTATTGATCAATCCTTGTGTAGGAGATGTCTTGAGCCAATGGATTAGGTAAAAAAGATTCACTTGGGGTCTTGAGGTCATGTCCCAAGTCATTAGGTCAAATCCTGAGCAAAAGTCAGGGGTATACTATCTTCAGTCAAAACCCTAATTTGGTTGATTCAGTGCCTTTGAGCTTGTTGAAATGAATTTCCAAGGACCAAATGTTGATTGTTGATGAAGATGATTCATTTGAAATGAAGGGGGAACAAAACCCTAATTGATTATTGCTTATACTGATGAGTGATTTCTTGATTAAACCCTGCTGAGTCACAAGTAACAAACACAGGCTATGCAATTTGTTAGAGATGCAAATGATGCATATGCAAATGATATGAGGTGGTATCTTAGGTCAAAAATTGGGGTATGACAGATGCCCCTATTTAAGTTTCTTCAACCTGAGATATGAAGATTGAAAATCTTCGTTTTGATGGGGTGGAAGAGACTTAAATATCAGAAGACGCGAATTTTGGACCTAAGATACCGAAATTGGGAATGATGCAAGGATATCTTTACCGAGGGGATATCAAGAACTGACTCCACTGGGGACAAGAGATCGGGAAGGATGTCTCAATCCAATTTTAGGAAGAGAATCCGTTTTTTCGGGAAAGCAAGTGTATGCTTCACCGGGGAATGATAGCTTTGTAAGAAAAGCTTCCCTATCGACATTATCGACTATCAACACATGGATAGACTTGTTTAATAATGCGAAGGTGAAAGGTATGAAACTGTGTTACCGACTATCAGCATGGTGATAGACTTGACATGTTAAAAGAGTTTCAAAGGTTCGGTTAATATTACCGACTATCAGCATGGTGATAGACATGTTAAATAATATAACCAGAACAAAAAGGTTACCGACTACCAGCCTTGTGATAGTGGTTCTGAAGACATGATCAATTATCAGCCAAGTGATAAAATGATTCTGGAGACTTTGCTAGGGAAATTACTGGTTATTCAGCCTTGTGAACAGTAATAAGGCCCTGATTGTCAAATGGTCTTCATGATTGATTTCCTTGAGAGGAAAAGTTTTTTGAAAGAGACATAAGCTGCTCAGATGATGAGGCTATTGCTTATTGTTCAACTTTTCTTGACTCTATTTGAGGAATCGGAATTTGAATCTCTGGTAAAGACACGGTTCTATCCATGAATGAATTGGAAAGAAACAGTCAAACAAGACTTTGTACCCATGAGGAATGAACTCAACTGGGGATTTTCTCTTTTGTTTTGAGAGGAGAAACTAAAGAAACCTTCTTCCACGAGGAGTGATCTCAGTGGGGAACTGGAGAAAGAATATGTTCTTTTTGCTTATGGGTGACGACCTACTTGGAGAGATGACACGCCCGTACCTGTTTCTTTTCTTCTTTTTTCCTCTTTTTTTTTCTTCTTTTTTTTTTTTTTGAGGATAGATATATCCTAAACAAGTGATTTTAGGCAGACATTTGAAAAATGCAATGATGCATAAATGATGCAAATATGTATGAATGATGAATGTCATGAATGTCGCATGCATGCTAACAATACTGACAGACCAAGAAGTATACTGGAGAGGGACCGACGTCGCAATACAACCAGATACTTGGCAAATGTTCTTCAACACGGTGTAGATAACACAGGTGATGAATGGTGCTGCGTGCTTTAAACTTCTCTAGGGAAGATGAGCATCCTTTTTTATTGAGATGGAAGAACTTCTTCACTGGAGATGGAAAATCTTCGTCACTGGGGATAAAAGACCTTCTTCACTGGGGATAGAAGAGCTTTTCCTAACATAATCTTTGATTCATCCTATGGAGATAGCTGTTGATGTTCCTTCGGTTGTTCACCACTCAAAGGAAAGTTTCGCTTTTATTTTGAAAAAAGGAAAGTAAATTCATTTAAAACTTTTTTTTCTTTTTTCAAAAGTGAATAACACAAGTAAAGCATCATTTTGCAAGCTAAAAGAAATTAGAATTGCAAACAAATGGGCACAAGGCTCAAATTTATTTAATAGGATGGTAACCAGCTAAAGGCGTGATTCCATGGAGTATTTACAAAAGTTGGAAATGATAATTATGCGGAAAAGGCTACATTGAAAGCAATAACCACTATTCCCTAACAACTTTGAGTTCCAACTGTGCTTGTCGCTTCAGATTGGCGATGATTTGATCGAAGATCCTTTGATGAAAAAGACTCTTCAGGTGACGAAGTATGGACTGACGCAGTTACTTTGTCATAAATCCTTAATTTTTGCCTAGATTGCCCTTTAAGGTTTTCAATCTACCAGGATGAATTTTTTTCTGTTTATTGTCTCTAATTTTTGCCTGGACCACCCTTTCGGGTTTTCAGTCCACCGAGACGCTCATTTTTGCCTAAGTCGCCCTTTGCGGGTTTTCAACTTACCGAGTTGTTCTTTTGTATTTTTTTAGACAAAGTATTTCTTGACTGCATCAGCATTCACAGGATGTGGGAGTTCATCACCATCCATGGTTGCAAGAGTCATGGCGCCGCCAGAAAATGTTCTTTTGAAAACATACGGGCCTTCGTAATTAGGAAACCATTTGCCCCTAGAATCTGGTTGAAAAGACAAGATCTTCTTAAGCACGAGGTCGCCTTCTCGAAATTCACGAGGTCGAACCTTTTTGTTGAAGGCTTGTTTCATCCTTGCTTGGTATAACTGTCCATGGCATAGAGCAGTCATACGTTTTTCTTCGATTAAGTTTAACTGATCGTATCTGCTTTGACACCATTCAGCTTCTGATAATTTAGTCTCCATGAGAACCCTCATTGATGGTATTTCAACTTCTACGGGGAGCACAACTTCCATGCCGTATACTAGAGAAAAAGGGGTTGCCCCTGTTGAAGTACGCACTGAAGTACGGTACCCATGTAAAACAAATGGCAGCATTTCATGCCAGTCTTTGTAAGTGACGACCATTTTCTGGACAATCTTCTTAATGTTCTTGTTGGCGGCTTCGACGGCGCCGTTCATTTTTGGTCTGTAAGGAGAAGAGTTATGATGCTCAATCTTGAATTCCTCACACAATTCTTTCATCATCTTGTTGTTCAAGTTTGAACCATTATCAGTAATGATCTTGCTGGGAACACCATATCGGCAAATGATGTTATTCTTGATGAACCTTACAACCACTTGTCTTGTAACATTGGCATAAGATGCTGCTTCGACCCATTTGGTGAAGTAATCAATTGCTACCAAGATGAAACGATGACCATTTGAAGCTTTTGGTTCGATCATTCCAATCATGTCAATACCCCACATGGAAAAAGGCCATGGAGATGAGAGAACGTTGAGTAGAGTCGGTGGCACATGGATCTTATCTGCGTAGATCTAGCACTTGTGACATCTCTTCACGTGTTTACAACAATCTGATTCCATTGTCAACCAATAGTATCCTGCTCTTAAGATCTTTTTGGACATTGCATGCCCATTTGAATGAGTTCCAAATGACCCTTCATGCACTTCGTGCATTAACATGTCTGCTTCGTGTCTGTCCACGCATCTGAGCAAAACCATGTCGAAGTTACTTTTGTATAGCACATCTCCGTTCAGGAAGAAACTGCCAGAAAGCCTCCTTAGAGTTTTCTTATCTTTGTTTGATGCCCCAAGCGGGTACTCTTGAGTTTGAAGGAAGCGTTTGATGTCGTGGAACCACGGTTTATCATCGATGACTGCTTCAGTTGCAAATACATAGGCGGGCCTTTCAAGGCGCGTAATTCTGACTGTAGGCATATCGTTCCAATGATTGACTTTGAACATGGAAGATAGAGTAGCCAAGGCGTCTGCCATTCGATTCTGATCTCGAGGTATATGATGCAATTCAACCTTGTTGAAGAAAGTCAACAGACGTCTTGCATAATCTCTGTAAGGAATCAAGCCAGGGTGGTAAGTTTCCCACTTGTCTTTGATTTGGTTGATCACGAGGGCTGAATCTCCATATATGTCGAGGATCTTGATCCTTAAGTCAATGGCTTCTTCGAGACCCATGATACAAGCTTCATATTCTGCGATGTTGTTGGTGCAATCAAATAGCAATCTGGCGGAGAATGGGATATGAGTACCCTTGGGAGTGATGATGATTGCCCCAATTCCATTGCCAAAAGCGTTTACTGCTCCATCAAAAATTAGGCCCCATCTTGATCCAGGATCAGGACCTTCTTCAGGTAATGGTTCGTCACAATCTTTCATCTTCAAGTACAAGACATCTTCATCAGGAAAATCAAACTTGAGAGATTGATATTCATTAATTGGTTGATGCGCCAAATGATCGGCGAGAATGCTTCCTTTGACCGCTTTTTGAGCACGGTACTCAATGTCATACTCGGATAACAGCATTTGCCATCGGGCAATCCTTCCTGTTAATGCAGGCTTTTCAAAGACATACTTGATCGGATCTATTTTGGAGATTAACCAAGTAGTATTGTTGATCATGTATTGGCGGAGACGTTTTGAAGCCCAAGCCAAAGCACAACATGTTTTTTCGAGCATGGAGTAACGAGACTCACAATCTGTGAATTTCTTACTCAGGTAATAGATGGCATGCTCCTTCTTACCGGTTTCATCCTGCTGTCCAAGCATACAACCCATGGATTCTTCCAACACAGTAAGGTACATGATTAATGGTCTTCCTTCAACTGGAGGAATCAATATTGGTGGTTCTAACAGGTACTCTTTGATACTGTCGAACGCTTTCTGGCAATCTTCAGTCCATACAACCCCTTGATCTTTGCGGAGAAGCTTGAAAATTGGCCCACAAGTAGCAGTCATTTGAGAGATAAATCTGGAGATATAGTTCAATCGTCCGAGAAATCCTCTTACTTGCTTTTCAGTTTTTGGTGCAGGCATCTCTTGAATAGCTCTGACTTTGTCGGGATCTACTTCGATACCTCTTTGGCTGACAATGAAACCCAAGAGTTTTCCAGATCTAACCCCAAAAGTACATTTGTTAGGATTCAAACGAAGCTGATATTTCCTTAGTCGTTGAAACAACTTCAAAAGGTATTCAATATGTTCTTCTTCTGTGCTGGACTTGGCTATCATGTCATCCACATAAACTTCAATTTCTTTATGCATCATGTCATGAAAGAGAGTAGTCATTGCCCTTTGGTAAGTTGCGCCTGCATTCTTTAATCCAAATGGCATCACTTTGTAGCAAAATGTACCCCATGGGGTGATGAAAGATGTCTTCTCCATGTCTTCAGGAGCCATCTTGATCTGATTATAACCGGAGAACCCGTCCATGAAGGAAAAGACGTTGAACTTAGCGGTGTTATCAACCAGCATGTCAATATGTGGTAATGGAAATTCATCTTTTGGACTGGCCTTGTTCAAGTCACGGTAATCAACACACATTCTGACTTTGCCATCTTTCTTTGGAACTGGCACAATGTTGGCTAACCATTGAGGATACTCAGAGGTGACTAGAAAACCTGCGTCGAGTTGCTTTTGAACTTCCACTTTGATCTTATTAGCCATATCAGGATGAGTCCTTCGCAATTTCTGCTTAACCGGCGAACATTCTGGCTTCAATGGCAAGTAATGCTGAACAATATTGGTATCCAACCCAGGCATGTCTTGGTAGGACCAGGAAAACACGTCAACATATTCTTTGAGAAGGTCTGTCAACTTACTCTTGACATCAGTATCAAGCAGCGATCCAATGGTCACTTCTTTTTTGTCTTCTTTAGAACCCAAGTTGATCTTTTCTAGAGGCTCTTTGTGAGGTAGAATGGCTCTTTCCTCGTGCTTAAGTAATCGAGAGATCTCGTCCGGGATCTCCACTTCTTCCTCCTCTTCGGCTTCGAACACAAGAAACTCAAAGTTGGGAGAGGGCATAGGGTTATTGCATTCAATGGGTTTATCAATAGTTAATCTGCACATATGATTTATATTTATTTCAGAAAATTTATGAATGCAAGAGTGTATGCAGATTTTTTTTGAAAAAGTTTTTTTTTTTTTTTTTGGTTTTTTAGGATTACCATTTCCAGAAAAAGCAAAAATAAAACATATAATGTAGGGAATTCAAAATGACACTTTATTTATGATTCATTTTTGAAACAAAGCCCTAAACACAAACTCATTTGTCTTGGGCGGGACAAAGAGGGAAACTTTTAAAACAAAGCCCTATACACAAAGTTATTTGGGCAGAACATTTGAAAGCAAAGCCCTATAAAACATCTCTCTGCTTTGGGCAAGGCAGGAGGTCAAAATAACAGCGAGGTGATTACTTTGAGCGGCGAACAACATTCGGAACGTCGACAGCTTTCCAGTAGCAACGAACTCCTCTGTGTATTATGTATTCAGGAAAATTCCCCTTAGAATTATCTTCAGTATTGACATTGACCGCTGGTCGAGCAAGATTTGAAGGTCCTGGTTTGTCACCCTTGTTCTTTGTAGAGTTGAAACGGTCTTCTTCTACTTCTTGAAGAGCATAAGATGAGTCACAATCTTCAGAATTTTCAGGATGTATTTCCCAGTCTTCAGGATGAAGAGACTCATTGTCAGCGACACTTTCTGAGTCAGTTGCGGGACCATCTTCCCCTTCATCTTCAAAAATGGCATTTATGTGATAATAACCATCTTCAGGATTATGAACCTTGGCAGATGCATTGAATCCGAAATCTTCAGTAATTTCAGGCTGCTGAGAAAATTGACAGGGCTGATAAGCCTCTTCTGGTTGACTATTATATTCAAAGGAATCTCCCCATCCAGTTGGTTGGATGTCTTCAATTGCAATCTTTGAACTTTCAGGTGCAGTATATTTCACCATATAATCAAATTTTCCACTTGGTTGTCCCAAGGTATCCCAGATCTCTGCAGGAATAGGCTCAGTTTCTTTGCCTTTGGATTTCTCTGAAGGAGGATATGGTTCTTCCTGAGATATGTATCCTGAGTCATTGAGATAACATTTCCATTCTTCTTCATCATCGGAGAGACCTTCTTCGATGCATTCTTCAATAAGGACATTAACCTCTTGAGGAATTGGGTTAAGGAATCCTCCACTAATGAATGTTTCTTTGATCGGACGAAGGGTTTCATCCTTCTTGGTGCAGTTTGAGAATGTTGGTAAACATCCGAGACCTGCTCTAGTTTCATTCTTGGTAGGGATCACAACTTGCCCCCAGCCAGTGGTAGTTCCATCTTTCACTACTTTTACTGCCTCTTTGTAAGAAGAGATTGACGCTTTCTTTTTGGAAGATTCGTCTTCTAAAGAGAGACCTTGGAACTGAGTTCCTTCCACATCATCAGCACCAATGAAAGAGAAATTGGATAAATGACTCACCATTAAGGCTTGTTCTCCACTTATCGTTACCAATTTTCCATTTGTTACAAACTTTAACTTTTGATGGAGCGTAGAAGTTACTGCCCCTGCTTCATGGATCCATGGTCATCCTAAAACACAGCTATAAGCAGCTTGAATGTCCATGACCTGGAAGGTGATTTGAAATGTATGTGGGCCAATTGTCATGGGAAGGTTAACTTCGCCAATAACAGATTTTCGCGATCCATCAAATGCTTTGACAACTACACCACTGAACTTCATAGGCATTCCTTGGTAAGACAAACGAGCAAGAGTCGTCTTTGGCATAACATTCAAGGAAGATCCGGTGTCTACCAGTACATTGGACAAAGAGTCTGAATGACAGTTCATAGAAATGTGCAAAGCAAGATTGTGATTTCTGCCCTCCTCGGGGAGTTCTTCATCACAGAAGCTTAAATTGTTGCAGGCTGTTATGTTGGCTATTATCCCATCAAAATGGTCAACAGTCACATCATGATCTACAAAAGCCTGATCCAAGACTCTCATCAGGGCTTCCCTGTGTGCTTCAGAGTTTAAAAGCAATGAGAGTATTGAGATTTTTGAAGGAGTCTGCATAAGCTGATCCACAATCTTGTATTCACTTCTTTTGATAAGCTTCAAAATTTCGTCAAAGTCAGGATTGACATTGGTTCCACTGGATTGACCAACATCCGTGCTTGTATTACTGACAGGAGTTTCCTCAGGATTCCCCACTGGTGTATTAACAGGATTTTGCCCGGTTGCAGGAGCAACAGGCTGCTTTGAAGGTAGTGGAGTATACACACGTCCACTTCTTGTTACGCGACTCACATCGGCGATATTCACGACAGATGAAAGAGTAGGTAAAGGAACTTCTTGTCCATTCTTTATCATTGTTGCATTGTAGTTGTATGGAACTGCCTTGTCAGAGTCATAAGGAACAGGTCCAGGTAGACAAATGATCAAAGGAACAATAGGAAACTTTGGCTTGTTGTAGGTAACTTCTATGCGCTCAGGCATGTTGAAATGAGGAATGATGACGTTAACTTTAGGCATTTCCGAGTTGATATCTGAGACTAAAAGCTCATGCGGATAACATCCTATCATGTTAACTTCATTTTCATCCCTATTTCTGTAGATCTGAATAGTACCATTATCCAACAGAACTTGGAGATCTCTTCTCACAATCGAACATCCGTGAGGAACTACACAACATATGCTGCAGGAACCGTAGTGATGCTGGCGAAAACTCGGCCCTCGACAGAGAGTGGCGTGCATTTGTACCAAATCTGCTCTTGAGAAGTTGATATTATAGACTCGGTATGGACCAGGACATCCATACACCATGTTTACAACATGCCCTCCATGATTGGGCAGCGGATTTGCTTGCACATTTGGATTCAAATTTCTGAAAGAGAGGAGATTAGATCTAACCAACCTCTGAACTTCATATTTCAAAGCTATGCAATGCTCAAGATCATGGCCAGGGGCTCCTTGATGATAAGGGCATGAGACCTCAGCTTTGTACCACCATGGGAGTTTCTCAGGTACTGGTGGTGGTGCTTTAGTTTGAACAAGACCTCTTTCAATCAAAGCAGGATACAACTCTGTGTAGGTCATTGGAATCGGATCAAATTGTGGAGCTCTTTGCACACGATTCTGATTATTGTTGAACTGCTGAGCCTGTTGTCGAGGCTGTTGTTGTTGAAACTGCGGGGTAAATCCCGGATTTGGTGCTGTGTTAACGGCTGGCGCGATAGCAGCACTTTGTTGTTGACGATTGACGTTTCCTCTTGGCCTTCCTTGGGATACCATGTCAACACTTTGTTCTTTCTTCTTTTGGAAACCACTTCCGAACTTTTTGGTTCCGCTTGAAGATCCACCTTCTTTAGTTAGACGTCCAGTTCGGACTCCTTCTTCTAGACGCATCCCCATGTTTACCATTTCGGTGAAATCACTTGGTGCACTAGCAATCATGCGTTCATAATAAAACGGACTGAGAGTATTCAAGAAGATCTTTGTCATCTCTTTCTCTTTTAACGGTGGATTAATCTGAGCAGCAGTTTCTCTTCATCGTTGGGCATATTCTTTGAAAGCTTCATGATCTTTCTGAGCCATGGATCGAAGCTGATCTCTGTCTGGAGCCATATCCGAGTTATACTTGTATTGTCGGACAAAGGCCTCGCCTAGATCGTTGAAAGTCCGAATATTAGTGCTATCCAAACCTGTGTACCACTTCAGTGCGGCACCAGTCAAACTGTCTTGAAAGTAATGGATAAGCAACTGATGATTATCTGCATAAGTAGACATCTTTCTGGCATACATTACGAGATGACTTTGTGGACAAGAACTACCTTTGTACTTCTCAAAGTCAGGGACCTTGAATTTAGCAGGTATTTGTACACTGGGAACCAAACATAGCTCCTGGGCATTCTTTCCAAACAAATCTTTGCCACGAATAGCTTTGACTTCCAATTGAATCTTGTTGAACTGTTCTTGGAGATCTTCCACAAGATTACGCTGATTTTTGCTATCACCTTGATCATGATAAATCTCATTGCCTTCATAAGGAACAGTGTGAACCGTAGGGGTCGGAACTGTCATAGTGGGTTGAGAAAGTGCCATAGTGATTTGCGAAAAAGTTACCCCTGAATGTGGAATAAACGCTGAATCTTACGTAGTAGGCGCTTCAGTTGTAGTTGTTTGAACCCCAGAGAAATTATGACGAAAACCTGTACCAAAGCTGAAAGGCGGGCCCCAACCTTCTGGCATGGAGAAAGATGGAATGCTGAATGCAACTGTAGAAACTGGAGTAGTGACTTCAGATGTTACCGTTGCTTGACTGTTGGGTGGCGGCGGCTGATTCTGTGCGGCCATTAAGGAGTCAACCAGAGTAGTGAGACTTTCCAACTTTTCCTGAAGGGTGGTCACCGTACCACGGAGCTCAATATTCTATTGTTCAGAGTGTTCCATTACTCTTCTTCTGCTTGAACGAGTATTGTATCTGTGATCTGATTGCGAACGCGGTCGAGTAACTTTGAGACGCGACAGCTTGACGATCTATTGGAGAAAGATCCAAAAGATGAGACTCTATACAACAGACTCGATATGCAGGATGATGTATGCAAAAAGAAGTTTATGATTTTTCCAAACATTTTAAAGATTATTTCCTTGCAAACATTTGAACACAAACTATTCTTTTATTGAAATAATGGGAAATGTTACAACATTGGAGCGTAGCTCCTTATAGAAGCAAATGATAAATAAATAAAAACTAAACAAATCCTAAGCATCCTCATCAGACGAAGAACCAAATGCGTTATGCAGCTTGAGCTTCATGATTTCTTTCCCATAGTAAGCTTTCAACTCGGCCTTTTCGGTCCTCAGTTTGTCAACAACATTCTTCCAATTGTCAGGCATCGGAGCGTTGCTTGTCGAGGCTTCAAGATTTTTCTTGCTTTCTTTGATGTACCTCCTGATTGCGGCATCTTTCCGACGGATCTTCTCATCTTTACTCATGAGCCATCCATCTTGATAATAGAGAGTTTCTTCGTGATCTTTCACTCTTTTCTTCAACTTTCTATTTTCCTCATCAGTTTTACGAAACTTTTCTTCCCAAGAGTCCTTTTCTAACCTCATCTTGGCTAAAATCTCCTGGTACTCCTCCATAGTGTTAATGGGAACATTGGGTAGTTGAGACACCGCATGGAACATGGGTTTTTCATAATCATAAGGCATTTGAAACTCCCTTGCTCTTTTCTTCACCCAACAGGTATAGGCGTTTGTAGCAATGCAGTTTCTTTCCCCACCTTTTTCTTTTCTTCGGACGTCGTACCAAGCTCTTACCATTCTTGTCTTCAACCTTTGAGGATCCTCCCCTTCTCGGTAAAAGTAGCATTCCACTGCGAGACCAATGGGTTTAGCTGAATTTGCATACCCGAGTTGTCGTCGGGCTAGGACCGGATTGTAGTTAATTCCTCCTTGTGTACCAATGAGGGGTACGTTGGCGAACTCTCCACAACTATCAATGGTTTCTGTACCGCAGCGAGCCAAGGTATACCAATGGATATCATTATTAGTAAGGGACATAAGTCTTTGAGGCCAACGCAAACCTTCTCGGTTTTCTGTGAAAATAGGGAACTTAGGTAAGTGTGAAACAATCCATTTGTACAAAAGAGGTGCACAACATACAATGATTCCACCGCCTTGGCGATTCCTATGATGGATAGAGAAATACGTGTCACCAAGCAAAGTCGGAACAGGATTTCCAATCAGAAAGATCTTTATGGCGTTGATATCAACAAAGTCGTTGACGTTGGGAAACAGAACCAACCCATAGATGAGCAAGGCTAGTATAGCTTCAAAAGCTATCATGCTACCACTTTCAATGAAATCAAAGTCTTTCTTTATTAGAAACTGCGAAGTCAAACCCGGAAGGTTTCCTTTGGTAGTCCAATTACTTTCTATTTCAGATTTCTTCAAGTGGATACCCGCTGCAATGGCTGGTGACTTAGGAATGGCTTCCAAACCATTGAAAGGTATTTTGTCAGACACAGGAATACCCAAAATATTGGCATATTCTTCCAAGGTTGGTACCAACTGATAGTCTGGAAAGGTGAAACACCGGTAGACGGGATCATAGAACTGAACCAGAGTTTTGAGAAGTCCTTCGTCAACGTGAGTGTTCAAGATAGGCAAAAGCTTTCCATGGCTTTTCCTAAAATCAGAAGGATCTTGTACAGAAGATGCTAACTCTTTCAGCTTTTCCACATTAGGCCTTTTGAAATCATACTTTTTGGTATGCCTTTTTACCCCTTCCATAACTTAATCCTATAATGTTTGCAAAGGAAATTCTCTAAAATTTTTGGAAAAATCATGCTTTTATGGGAAAAGATGGATTTTTATGAATGTATGAATGCATGGATGCATGAATGCCACATATACAAACATGGTAAGGCAAACACGGTGATGCAAACATGGTAACGCAAACATGGTACTACAAACATGGTAATTCAAAACATAGTACACATAGGTTCAAAGGTCCAGCGTCACGAGCATGAGGTCAGAGAACCAAACATGGGATAGTACTAGGGGTTAATCACCTGCACAACATGTTCTACTGATACGTCAGAGTCTACATTTTTCTTTCGGATATTACCGGCTTGCACAACTGAACTTGTGAGCCAGCAATATTCTCAAGAAAAACTCGTCTGAGTGTGGTTCTCCGCATGACAACTATTCCAAGTCTACACCTGAATAGTTTCTGCACCACAACCTAATAAGGCCAGGATGGGTTATAGGTTCTACAGCCAACTCAGCTTCTACAGTTCAATGAAAGCAATAATGTCTTCGCAACTAACTTGCTAAACATATACTACAAACAAGGAACCTCCACTGAGCGGAAGGATTCTCATGCTGACTTTTTAAGGACTGACTCCTTGTATGCCATAGATGACTATACCCTCCACCTAATTCTTATGTGTACTTAATCCGGGTTAGGATTTGTCCATAATGTATCACTTGTAACAGAACCACAGATGTAGCAGAATCATAGAACCAAACATGTAACAATAATGAAATAACAAACACAAAAATTAAAATTAACCCTTTCTTTGGAAACAATAAAAAGATGGTCCCCAGTGAAGTCGCCATTTTTCTGTCGCAGGGAAAAATCGTTATCTTTTTTCGGGATGAGACACCTGATGCCTTCTTTGGGCTCGAGTGCTCATAAAAATGATTTTTCTTTGTTTCGACCAAACTTTTTATTATTTCCAAAGTAGGAAAAGGAAAAAAGCTGCAATAACCTTAAAAGTGGGGGAGAGATCTTGGGTAAGAGGGTTGGTTATACGAAGGGAAGGTATTAGCACCCAACGTATCTATAGTACTCTATAGGCTTTTTTTTGTGTTTGTTTCATTCTATGTTATGGTGGAGGTTCTGTTGTGAAATAGGTGGGACCTAGGGTGTTTGTTTGATTATGCTCGCAAAGATCATCGCGATCCTCTGCATACATATCCCTTAGAGGGAATCAGAGCATCTGTAGCTCGGGGTCTATGGGTGCTAAGGTTTGAATGGTTTGAGGGAGAAGTTTTGCTCGCCAAGGAATAAGACCTTGTGCCTACGTATTCTCAAAGGGATATTGAGAAAGTCAGAGCAATCGTAGTTTCCACTTATGCTAGTGGAAGCAAAGGATAAGAGACAAATGTCATCTAAATGTTCGATGTATCTAATCTATATCATCACATACATCTGTTTGTTTTTTGTTTGAAAATCTTTTCATTATAAGCCCTGGGCCATGCCACTTATGGTGCTTAGAATGATAAAGATGTTTTTTAGCCAGCCTTGTGGCAAAAACTTTCAATGAAGTCAGCCTTGTGACAAAAAGTTTTGATTAATCAGCCAGCCTAGTGGCAAAAAAGTTAAGTTGATTGATTGATTGATTGATTGATTGTGATGATATAGAAGAGATACTCCTATCATAGAGATGATAAATGTCTAATCTCCTAGGGTATTTGATTTGGATATTGGGGATGCTTATAAGAAGCCCGTGGGTCCTTGTACGAAGCCCAAGAGGAGGCTATCCGAGGGTCCTTGCATTGTAAGCCCAAGAGGAGGCTATGGGAGGGACAATCCAGGGTCCTTGCATTGTAAGCCCAAGAGGAGGCTATGGGAGGGTCACTCGTTTGTACAAAGCCCAAGGGGAGGCATGGTATAGTTGGTCTGAGCTCTTAGAGCGATTTCACCGGGAAACCATACTCTATGTCCTAACCTAAACTAGTGGAGATTCTTTGCACGAAGCCCAATAGGAGGCTATGGGGAACCTAGTGTTGTACTAAGTTGAACAAGTACACATATCACACATATGAACAAACATGAACAAGTATGAACAAACATGAACAAACATGAACAATTATATATATGACAAAGTGTGTGTATATAATGGAGTTTATGAAGGAAATATACCTGTAAGCATGATCCATTTGTATACACGGGGGCTCGGGACTTATACTCGAGGAGAGGTCCACCTCGAAGAATGAGAAAATTGGATTTCTGAGTTTGAGGTGTTACCGTGATCCTCAAGTGATGTGCTTGAAATAAATTAGGATCTCAACAGGTATTAAGTATCCTCACCAGCAGAAAATAATGTCGAATAAGCTCACAGCTTTCAGCATTCCATGATCATCCAGTAATTGTTTATGGAATTCTACAGCAAATGGAAGACCAAACAAACAGACAAAACAGAGAACAACGGAGAAATAATCTCGAAGTCTCGGATGAAGTTAGAAAATTCAAATGATGTGTAACAGTAATCAAATATAAATTTAAATGATTAACTACACAAAATAATATGAAAATATCAAACTCAAATAAAAATTAATCCTAAAAGAAGATATTTTTGTGGTTTTTTATGAAAAGAGAAAATAATTAGAAAACATAAAACTATGTATGCATCTAATATATTTTTTTTAGCATTTTTAATAAGAATTAGAAAAAAAACATATTTTTTGTCATTTTTAATAAGAATTAGAAAATTAAAACCAAATCCTATATTAAAATAAAAACTAAGTCTTTTTATATAAAACTATTTTCTAAAGAAAACTTAAAAGAAATAGTTAATAAAAAAGATTGAATAATTGGGCCAGAGGTGTTTAAAAACAAGTTGGGGGTGCAGGCCATATGTAACAACAAGCTGAATAAAAAAAACAAAGCTGGGCCGGACCGGGTCGGGTCAGGAATGACCCGGATCCGCCCATTCTTAACAAGCAATTGGGTTAGAATAAACCCTAAAAATCATTGAATGAGGCAGCGCCTCTGTTCTTCTCTCCCTCACGTTTCTGAAAAAAACAAACTTAGGAGTAAAACCCTCTCCTCTCTCTTGTTTTCTCTCGCTCGCACTCTCACGGTCTCTGTTATCTCTTGCCCGAAGAACAACAAACAACAACAGCAACTCGCTCTCTCTCGGTTGCTCACTCTCGCTGTGAACAACAACAAACAAGCTTTCACTCCGTTTCTTTGTTTCCCAGTAAACAACAAAACAGCGACGCTCTCTATATCTCTCTTGATGAACAAACAAGACTCGGCCTCTCTCTCGGTTCCGATGAACAACGGAAAATTTCTGTGAACCTTACCAAGACCCGAACGAAATAGAGGTATGATTCTAACGATTTCTGTTTCTCTTCATGTTTCTGGGTTTGAAGTTTATATTACCACCAACTTTTGATTTCAATATTTCCACAATAATTTCAGATTAAATGATAATCGGAAGGAAATTCAAGGGAGTTAAAGCAAGTGTTCAAATCGGTGCAGCACAAAGAACAAACTAACATCAAAATTTCTAAGAGGAAGTGAGGAATAAGAACCTGATCGGAGCAAGTCCGATGAATCAGTTCCGGCGCCGGCTTTTGACAGGTACGACTTCAGCTCCCTTTCTGTTCTGTCTTTGTGTTTTTGATTACTTTCTGCTTCTGGAAAATCGATAGACTCCCTGTTGTTGAATTGCTACATTTTTGAACCTTCAAATATGTTGTTGTTATTCCTTTGAAATTTCTGTTAATTGCTGCTGTTTTGCAATTCTGAACTATTGTGAATTTTTGCTGTGATGCTGAACCGTTTGCAAATTGTTGTTTGCTGCTGAATTTTTGAATTGTTCTTGCTTGTTGAAGAACAACTTTGTGCTTGTTGTTGTAGGCTCCCCTTTGACGAAGATGATGCCACCTCTCTTTGGATTGTGGGAGACTTGAAGATGAGCTTCAAGCTCTTGGATGCTCTCCACTAAGGTATGAACTACTTCTTCACCCCTTTTCTAACTATGGAACTTTGTAGCTAGGAATTCTCACTTCTCAAGTGGTTTTCTTTGGTTTGAAGAATTGCTTCTTCTTGCCAAGAAACTTGAAAACTATGAGAGAAAAGAGAGAAGTGAGAAAGCAAGTAGTTTTAGTTGCTTTGGTGTGATTTGCAATGAAGTGAGGCCTTCTATTTATAGGAAAAGTTAAGGATGTGTTTGGCATTTGGTAAACTTGATTGGCAAGTTTCAATCATTGCAAGATAAGAAAAAGAATAAGAATATTCTTTATGGGATTTTTTTCTTGCAAGTGGACATGAAATATCTTTGATTCCTTTTTGAATTATTTCTTTTTTTTTGAATTATTTCCTTTGTTGGATTTTTGCTAATCTCACCCCTTTTTGTCTTGAATTATTCTTTTGCTAAATTCACCCCTCTTATGTTTCTTTTTCATGTTGCATGAGGACTTTGAAGAAAGCATGAAGAGGCTTGAACTTGAAGGATGAAGACTTTGAAGATTGAAGAATTCAAGAAAGCATTGCATTTTCTTTTATTCTTTGTAATCCAAATTTATTCCACTTTAGAATTGTATGAACTTGTATTCTTGAAAGTGAATAGAATTTGAAAGTTGTAATATCTTTGAACCTTGAATTAGACTTGAAATGTTGTAATCTTGAATTTTGGACAAAGTCTCTATTGTAATTCATTTGAAACTTGGAACTTTGTAAAGAATGAACTTCATTTTTGAATGTTTGAATTTCCTTTAAAAATCCTTGAATGAAGTTGTATGAACCATGAATATTGGATATTCTTGAATGGAAAATCCTTGAAGTAATGTGAAGAATGTTCTTGCACCAATGAACTTTTAATTCTTGAATTTATGGTTTAAAACCATACTTGAAATAATCTTTCAACAAATGGACTAAAAGATATTTCTTGCAATTTCGGTGAAATTTCCATGAATTGTTTCAAACTTGTACCAACTTTCAAATAATCCATATGAATCAATTCTTCACCATGATGAATCCATAAGCCAAGAGTCGCGGAATAAATTCTAAACAAATCTCTTGAATCACACAAATGGCAATGGCGCATTTAAAATGAAAACATCCACGAACATGAAATTATCTTGCAAAGAATGAGTGAATGAATGAACAATCTTAATTTGGTCGATTCAAAGCTTTTGAGCTTGTCGAAGTGAATCTTTGAGGACCAAATATTGACTGTTGATCTTGAATTGAGACACAATTTCCATTGGATGTTGTCATAGGGATTATTTGAAGATGATTGAAACCTTTGATTGACTTCCTGGGGATTTTTAGGGTTTCCCAAATGTGATCCCTGATTTCAGTCCCTGATAGTTCAAAACCCTAATCTGACTGATTTGAAATTTCACTGTTGATCAATCCTTGTGTAGGAGATGTCTTGAGCCAATGGATTAGGTAAAAAAGATGCACTTGGGGTCTTGAGGTCATGTCCCAAGTCATTAGGTCAAATCCTGAGCAAAAGTCAGGGGTATACTATCTTCAGTCAAAACCCTAATTTGGTTGATTCAGTGCCTTTGAGCTTGTTGAAATGAATCTCCAAGGACCAAATGTTGATTGTTGATGAAGATGATTCATTTGAAATGAAGGGGGAACAAAACCCTAATTGATTGTTGCTTGTACTGATGAGTGATTTCTTGATTAAACCCTGCTGAGTCACAAGTAACAAACACAGGCTATGCAATTTGTTAGAGATGCAAATGATGCATATGCAAATGATATGAGGTGGTATCTTAGGTCAAAAATTGGGGTATGACAGCACCCAAAAATCTTACAAAATATCAAAGTTTGCAAATTTAACGAACTTCGTGAATTTTAGGTAGTATTGCACACAAAAATCTTCAAATGACCAAATTTTATAAGTTTGACGAAATTCGTCACTTTTATGTAGTAAACACATGGAAATCTTCAAAAATACCAAAATTTGCTAGTTTAACAAATTTCATGACTTTTCTGTAGTAATATCTATGTAAGAAAGTTTAAAAAAACTCGTGTATTTTATGTAATATAGCACTCGAAAATCTTCCAAAATACCAAAGTTTGCAAATTTAACGAACTCTGTGACTCTTATGTAGTATAGGACACAAATATCTTCAAAAAGACCAAATTTTGCAAGTTTGATGAACTTCGTGACTTTTATGTAGTATATAGCACAAAAAAATCTTGAAACAGACCAAATCTTATAAGTTTGACGAACTTCGTGCCTTTTGTGTAGTAAAACATACAGAAATCTTCAAAAAGACCAAAATTTGATAGTTTAACAAATTTCGTGACTTTTATGTAGTAATATCTATGTAAGCAAGTTTACGAAATTCGTGTATTTTATGAAGTATAGCACTAGAAAATCTTCCAAAATACCAAAGTTTGCAAATTTAACTAACTTTGTGAATTTTATATAGTCTAGCACACAAAAATCTTCAAAAAGACCAAAATTTGCAATTTTAACGAGCTTCTGACTTTCATATATATTATAACACATAAAAATATTTAAAAAGACAAAAGTCTGCAAGTTTAACAAACGTCGTGTATTTTATGTATTACAACACCCAAAAATCTACCAAAATATAAAAGTTTGCAAATTTAACGAACTTCGTGAACTTTATATAGTAAAGCACAAAAAAAAAATCTTCTAAAAGACCAAAATTAGCAAGTTTAACAAGCTTCGTGACTTTTATGTAGTATAGCACAAAAAAAACTTCAAAACGACCAAACTTTGCAAGTTTGAGGAGCTTCGTGACTTTTATGTAGTATATAACACACCAAAATCTTTAAAAAGACCAAAATTTGCAAGTTAAACAAATTTTATGACTTTTTGTAGTATAACACGCAAAAATCTTCCAAAATATCAATGTATGCTAGTTTAACAAACATCGTGTATTTTATGTAAAAACACACGAAAATCTTTCAAAATACCTGAGTTTGCAAATTTAACGAACTTCGTTAATTTTATGTTATATATCATACAAAATTCTTCAAAATGACCAAATTTATGCAAGATTGACAATTTTCATGGCGTTTATGTAGTATAGCACACGAAAATCTTCCAAAATACCAAAGCTTACAAATTTAATGAACTTCGTGAATTAGCATACAAAAATCTCCAAAAATACCAAATTTTGCCAGTTTATCGAACTTCATGACCTTTATGTAGTATAGCACACGAAAATCTCAAAACGATTACATTTTGTAAGTTAAACGAACTTCATGAATTTTATGTAGTATAGGACATAAAAATATTCAAAAAGACCAAAATTTGCAAGTTTGATGAGCTTTGTGACTTTTATTTAGTAGGGTTAATAGTAGTTTACCCCCTATAATATGAGCGTGTTTCGGTTTACTCCCCCACCGTTGCAAAGGTAGGTTTTGGCAACAGTTTTTTTGAAAAAACTGTTGCCAAAAGGTAGGGAGGGGGGAAAAGCAAAATTCGCTAACGTTGCAGTGGGTGAATTACTATTAACCCTATTTAGTATAACACAAAAATCTTCAAAAAGACCAAAATTTACAAGTTTAACAAACTTCATGAATTTTGTGTATTACAACACCCAAAAATCTTCAAAAGTATAACAGTTTGCAGATTTAACGAACTTCATGAATTTTATGTAGTATAGCACCAAAAAATCTTTAAAAAGACCAAAATTTGCAAGTTTAACGAATTTCTGACCTTTATGTAGAATAGCACAGTAAAATCTTCCAAGATATCAATGTATGCTAGTTTAACAAACTTCATGTATTTTATGTATTATAGCACACGTAAATCTTTCAAAATAACAAAGCTTGCAAATTTAGCGAACTTCCTTAATCTTATGTAGTATAGAACACAAAGTTCTTCAATAAGACCAAATTTTCCAAGTTTAATGAACTCCGTGTATTTTATGTAGTATAGCACAAATTTTTTTTCCAAAATACCAAAGTAGCCAAATTTAACGAACTTCGTGAATTTTATTTAGTATAACACACAAAATTCTTCAAAAAGACTAAATTTGCAAGATGATGAGCACCGTGACTTTTATGTAGTATATAACAAAAATAATTTAAAAAACTAAACTCTACAAGTTTAACGAATTTCGTGACTTTTATGTCGTATAGGACACAAAATCTTCAAAAAGACCAAATTTTGCAAGTTTGATGAACTTCGTGACTTTTATGTAGTATAGCACACGACAATCTTTCAAAATACCAATGTATGCAAGTTTAACGAACTTCGTGTATTTGATATCGTATAGCACCCAAAAATCTTTCAAAATATAAAAGTTTGCAAATTTAACGAACTTCGTGAATTTTAGGTAATATAGCACACAAAAATATTCAATAAGACCAAATTTTATAAGATTGACAAACTTCGTCACTTTTATGTAGAAAAACACACAGAAATATTTAAAAAGACCAAAATTTGCTAGTTTAACAAATTTTAACGAACTTTTTGAACTTTATGTAGTATATAGCACACAAAAATCTTCAAAAAGACCAAACTTTGCAAGTTTAACGAGCTTCGTGACTTTTATGTAGTATAACCCACTAAAATCTTCAAAAAGACCAAAATCTTCAAGTTTAACAAACTTCGTGTATTTTATGTATTACAACACCCAAAACTCTTCCAAAATATAAAAGTTCGCAAATTTATCGAACTTTGTGAACTTTATATACTATAGCACAAAAAAATCTTCAAAAAGATTAAAATTGGCAAGTTTAACGAGCTTCGTGACTTTTATTTAGTATAGCACACAAAAATCTTCAAAACGACCAAAATTTCCAAGTTTGAGGAGCTTCGTGACTTCTATGTAGTATAACACACAAAAATCTTTAAAAAGACCAAAATTTGCAAGTTTAATGAATTTCGTGACCTTTATGTAGTATAGCACACGAAAATCTTCCAAAATATCGATGTATGCTAGTATAACGAACTTCGTGTATTTTATGTATTATAGCACACGTAAGTCTTCCAAAACACCAAAGTTTGCAAATTTAACGAAGTTTGTTAATTTTATGTAGTATAACACAAAAAATTCTTCAAAAAGACCAAATTTATGTAAGTTTGACGAACTTCAAGGCTTTTATGTAGTATAGCACACGAAAATCTTCCAAAATACCAAAGTTTGCAAATATAACGAACTTTGTTAATTTTTTGTAGTATAGCACACAAAAATCTTCAAAAAAGACCAATACTTGCAAGTTTAACGAACTTCGTGACTTTTATGTATTATAGTGTTATACCCCAAAATTTGCCCGCGTCTTTTTTCAAGAAAACTTCAATTTAAAAATTAAGAGTTTCATATAATCTTGGATTTTCATATCCTGATTTATGAATACTTGGTTTTTAGAATTTTTCTTATACGGTATTTTGGCTCGCTGTTAAATTTACTCTTACGCAAACGCCAAGTACTGTTTATTACTTCACACACGCTATTTATTTGATATTTATTTACAGATAAATAGTACTGACGCAATTGGTACAGAACTAAATATTTTGCAGGCGCAGAGTCCGGGGATTTAGACTGTACTGGTAAACAAGTAAATTATTACTAATTTTTTCTTTCCCACTAAATTTTGTACTATATTCCATTATTTTCAAAATCTCTTTTCAAATCTCTTTTTCAAAAATCAAATCCTAACTTTATTCTATACATCTCTCTTTTTCCCAACATTATCATACACTTTCTTTCAAATCTTACTTCCACTCAAATTTTCCTTTTGTACGGAATCACTTCATTCCCCAACGTCTCTATCCTTCTTTTCATTCTATAAATACCTCTCATTTTTTTTTTCATAAAATCTCACATCAAATTCTAACTCATCTCTCAAATTTCTACTTCATATTCATTCTCTCTTCTTCCCCCGGCAAAAATGGCGAAGCGGATAGAAACGTGTTTTCTTATGGTCATCACCGTTGTGGTGGTAATCATGTCTTTCTTCTGTCTACATAGCCCTGAAAAATATGGACCTGGGATGTTGACACTCCCAATCATATACATGTTATTGTTTGTAGCATGGGTTATTAATCGTCATTCTTAAAGTTTGATGTATCTCTTATTTTCTTAAATGTACCGTTTACTCGTCGTACTGTTCATTATAGTATGTAATATTTGTACTGTCAGTATTAAATGTTGTACTATTTTTCGTACTGTTGCTTAATTATTCAGATAATATTTTGTGTGTTTTCTGGAAGTCAAATATTTATTTTTCTGTGCATTAAATGATTTTCAGGGTTGTTATCGGTAATTTTGCTCGCGTACAGTAAATATTAGTTATTTATTATGTCTGTGTTTTTTAACAAGTCATGTAAATAAACTTTCATCTTTCACATAAAACAAAAACAACAAAAAGAAAATTAACTTTGACTGTTGATTTTTCACTCTAAATGCTACAGTAATACCTGAACAGTCAGTTGATAGTCAAACTGCTGACAGTACAATTCTCCGTGTTTTGTACCATCAATCAAATCAAACTTTTGAATTTCAAAATTCCAAGATTTTTGTCCTAGAAGTCTTCTGAATATCACATGATTAGCAGAGACTCAGCACTGCACAAAAATCAGGTACGCTTAACTGTCTCCTACACAAACAGTCTCTAATTAGGGTTTATTGTTTTTTCAGGAGAAACAAGTTTTTGATACCTCAAATGGATTTCATGGACCTCCATATATCTCAAAGTACCATCATACAAATTTTCAAACTTCAATTCACTTAGACGCACCGTCAGCAGCTCAAATGGTCAACAGACGACCCGTTTGACCAAAAAAGTCAACAGACAGTCAAAAATGAAATTTTTTGTCAACATCCATATTTTGTCAAAGGATTCATCATTTTATCATTGGATGATCATAATTCATCAAGGAAAGAACAAAAATCAACAAAATCCTAAGATTCAAAATTAGGGTTTTCACCTGAAAAGTCAACTGAACTCTGACTGGTCATAACTCTCTCATCCTTCATCCAAAAAATTCAAACCAAATATCATTTTGAAGGAAATTGAATTATCTTTCAAATGCAATTGGTCCCATGGTCATTAGGTTCACCATTTGAAAAATATGAACCAAGTCATTACATGTCATTTTTAAAGTCAACAAAAAGACACTTTTTTCAAAAGGACACACAAGGAGCATGGAAAATCATTTTGACATGATACCAAAGACATTGGTTAGAGGACTCTTTGAGGTTTCCAAAAAGTGCAAGATCTCTGTCATACGACAAAAATTGAGGGATTTACACCTTGTTGAAGTTGGCTAAATTTTGGGAAAATGCATGAAACCAACATTGATCAAAAATGTATTTTTTCCAAATGGGGCCAAGTTTTCATAGTTCAAACATGTCTACCATGATATAATGGGCCTCCCACGACAAGACAAAGCCCACATCATTTTTATTCCATTTTTGGTTTAATTTTATCCCATTTAAGATTAAATTGAAAATGGAAAATGGAAGGATAATGCATGGCTTAATTTCTAAGCATGACTCATCAAGGAATCAATCAAAACTCTGCCCCAAGCCAAGTACAGCAGAAGGAGAGTGGAAAGTCAAGCCATGGTAGCTTAAATGCAAAGCTACATGTGTTGAAAAAGTCAAGAATTCAACAAAAGCACTTAATGCTTTCTAGCTTAGTTCTTAAGCACTTCAATGCTTATATAAGAGCTATAACACTTCAGTAATAAGGGAGCACGAATTCAGAGCCAATAGAATGCTTATACCACTCTTGTAATCATTTGTAGTTTTGAAGAAAAATTTAAATTCGAATTTTAAATTCAAGCTCATTTCAATAGAAACTAAACACTTAAACACGTTCTCTAACCTTCATTGAATATATCCCAATCACTTTCAACAAGAAAAGCACTCAGAATCAAGCTTCATAGCTCACGGTTTGCTCAAACAAAAACTAACCAAAATCTCATTATATGTGCATATTTAACACGATGTAGTCGTATATTTGAACTAGGCGTGATGTTCTGATCGTTTCTGGACATTTAATTAAGGTTTGGTTAAGTATTCACGAAGATACCATTCTAGGGTTTGTGAACTTAAATTTAGGGCTTTCCATTAGAAGCAAAATTAAGTAAAATTAATGGCATATTGGAACTCAGTGAGACAAGCCCAGTCGAATGGACATGTCGCGCCAAATTTATTTTCCTGTTTACCCCTATTCGCTATTTTGCAGGTTTGGAACTCATCAATTACAGCGCTTTTCTCATAAAAGCGCTGTTAAAAGTGTGGCGAGAGGTTGAAGATGAAGACGTGTCCCCTCCCTGTAACACCCTTCTAAACCCCGCGGAAATTAATAAAATAATTCAGAGTAAAACATGAAAACAAGGGTGCCACAATTCAATTTAAAACAATTTATCATAAATTCATTGTCATACTTTCACTAAGGAACAATTCATCATAATACATAAACATCTCATGTTAACACAGCGGAAATTCACCATACGGATAAGCATAACATCATCTATGCAATATCCCACAGAATTAATACAATAACAACAAAATAGAGTATCATCATCAACTCTAAACTAGCGTTTCCCCCAGTGTTACAATATCAGAGCATGACACCGACGCAACAACTAAACTGACTTATGAGCTAATCCTCACCAAGTCGAAAGCAGCTATCCTCAATCTGAAAATGTCAACAGTAAGGGTGAGTCTCATCACAGTTAACAAATGTTATTGCATCTTAAATAACAACACATCATAGTTATATTATTCACCCAATTTCATCATATTCAGATTATCAGGAACATCCATCATTTACACAATGTCAACAAAACACATCTTTCAAACAGACAATCATGCTCAACATTAATTCAACAAAACACACAACCAACACGTCATCAATATTTATAACACTGGAATACTTCCAATCATGTTATAAAAGTATGCATATGTATGAACTGACACTATGCATGTGGTACCAAAATTCGTGAATCATATTCACAGGACTTCTCTCCACGATACTGCCCTTTAATCGCTCACACCCCACATGGGCACACGATTAACCTCATCGCTCACACCCCCATGGGCACACGATGACTGCTTACTAATCTCCGCACAATGGGAATTAGCCACCAACGATCCACTCATCAACGGGATCCATCATCAAATGCATATGAATGAATGAAAAACACATAACATACTTAAAAACATCATCGAATCACGATGAACAACTCATCTCAACACCACATCACCAATAAGTATGTACATGTTTTCAATATCATTCAATCACAATCAATCATCATCATCATCATTAAAGAACATACATGTGTCCACATCAATCATCGTCATCAATAAGAAGAACACACATGTATCCACATCATTCCAAAACAAATCAATCAACATCATACAATTCTCAACAATTCATCACATCATAATGTTTCTCAAAACAACACCTTATATTGTCACATTTCATCATATATGTCCACAATATATCATCCAATTAAACAAATCATCACATGATTAATATTTCAACGTAGCATGTATTTAACACATCTCATCACGTACATGTACAATACATCATTCACCGAGAAATAAAATCATTTTTAAAAATAATTGGATTCACATCTCATTTCATCATTTAAATACATAGGTTATCTCATAAGATTCATCGTACTCGAAACGACACTAAAAACGGACCTACGGTTCGAAAGTTACACATCATTTAACTTTCCCAAGAAATAACTAACGCTACAGCACGCGGCGCAACCAACGTTCGCGGCGCGACCTGAAGCACACAAGCACGTTCGCGGCGCCAACCTATGCACGCGGCGCGATGCGAGAAAACAAGTACGCCTTCGCGGCGCCAACACTAGGACGCGGCGCGAACCGGCGATTTCACAGACTTTCGGGTCTGCGTCAGATCCTGCGATCTGACTCAATCTGAGTCCAAAACTGACTCTAAACATCATATACAGGCAGTTAATCACCAATTGCATCATTATTCATCATCACACATCAAAACAACACATAATCAATCAATAATCCATGCAATTTTCATCAATTCATAACCTCCCTAAACCCGACATATAATCCAATTGACTCAACAACATCCCTAATCAATATTATTATCCAAGAATACAATAATAGATGATAACCGGAGAGTCCCCCTTACCTTAGCCAAAGATTCTTGATTGGTCTCTCCCTCCATTGCTCCTCTTCACGTACCAGCTTCCCAATCCCTCATCTCCTCTGCTCTGCTTTTCACGTTCCTTTTTCCTTTCTCCCAATTTTCCTTATTTTTGTGAAAAATAACATTTTAATTAGTAAAGGGCTTTACTAACATAGCACCCCCTCTTTACTAATACCACACTTGGCCCAATAGCCCATCTCATAATTCTTTCCAAATAATTCCACAAAATACCGAATAATTCCAACTAATAATTTAATTTCCAATTAAATTAAAATTAGAAAATACGGGGTGTTACACTCCCCATTGGCCAGTCTGCGCGCGCGTGTTTTTTAAATAACCCTCGGATTCAGTGTCTGCAGGTGTGTCACGTGTGGTGGTCCCTCACAATTCAAGCCATCAGATCCATCCACTCAGTACATCCAACGCATCAGAATGAAGCCCCATAGCATGGACTTTATTTAATTACCACATCTGATTATTGTCTTTATATTTTCTATTTTATTTTGTTTTTCTTTACAAAATTAATTTAAAATAGTTTTAAATATCCAAAAAATACACAAAAAATATTTTTAGGCTTCTAAAATAATATTTTATTTTCTGATATAAAAATATTTTATTTTCTGATATAAAAATATTTTATTTTTCTTCATAATTTAAATATTTTTTATAATTAATTAGATAATATGCATATATTTATCTTTTAATTATTTTAACCAATCAAAAAATCATAAAAAATTTTGTTCTTTATATTAAATATTGTTTATACATTATAAACTAATTTTGTACATATTTAGGATAATTTTCTCTTTAAGTTTTAATTATTTGTATAATTATTTGTATAATTATGTGATTATTTAACTTAATGATTTCAAAATCAATTTCAAAAATTCCAAAAAAATTAGTTTTGCTTTAAAATTAATTAACAAGCATTTTGAACATATTTTGAACTTAATTTTTAGGTTTAAATTTTATTTCCATCTTTTTCTCATTTTAATTAAATTAATCATGCATTAATTTTAATTAAAATCAATCATCAAAAAATCCAAAAATACTCTTTTATTTTCTTGCAATTTAAATTCCTAGATCAAGTGTATAGGTTGTCAAATTCATGTAAATAGCGTAGTTTACATTTCCTGCACAATCGATGTAATAGCGTAGATTTACTTTCCACATTTTACATTTCCGCATTTTAAATACCAGCACATATAAAACTGCGTGTATGCCAAAGATTAAAATTGAACCGTTAGATCACTAACTTCAAAGATAAAATATCTGAATCCAAACACAATCACACTTGCACCTCTTAGGGTAATCCCTCTTTCACTCTTTTCAAAATCAAAATCAAATTCAAATGCAAAATCGAACTTTTGTTTATATCCGGTGAAAGGATAGTTTTTTAAAGGAAATGGGATAAAGACCTTATAACTTAGGGTAGACCTCCTAATTTGCTTGCTCAAATCAAAACAAACAGATCTCTCATATATCATTGTTTTTCAAAATAAAACTTTCAAAAAGACAATACTTTGTATATATCCAAACAAGGATCATTACGAAGTTAACGTTCTTTTTTCAAAACATCTTTTGAAAGATAAAAAACACTTTGTATACATTCGCACAAGGATCATTACAAAGTCAATTTACAAAGGTATTTGAAACCACATACGAGCATTTCAAGGCAATAGAAAAGTAATTGAAAACAAGTGAGCTAAGCAAATTAAAGAGCCCATGGATAACCATGGATACAAAGGGTGCTAACACCTTCCCTTTGTATAACCTACCCCCTTACCCTGAATTTCTTAAAGATCTTTTTTCTGTTTCTTTTATAAACCTTTCCTTAATTGGATAAAATAAAAGGTCGGTGGCGACTCTCTGATTTTCAAACACAAAAGCAGAAACAAAAAAGAGTCAGTTCGCGTATCTCTCCGTGAGAGGTATGGCAAAAAACCGAGGGCGACAGAACTGGCGACTCTACTGGGGACTTACTTTCTAAAAACAAAATGTTTTCAAAAGGGGTTACCTTTAGAGAATAGATCACTCCGATGTTTTCAATTGTTTGATTTGATTGCTCTATTTTTCAAAGGTTTGTTTGTGTATTTTGCTTGTGTGAAAGATTCTAACCCGAATCTCGAGATACCTTAAGTATGTGACAATAGACCAAGGAAACTGTACGGCATGTACCGATACGGTTGATCTGGTAGTCACCGTTAGTGCGATACTTTGGTTTATACTGATGTCCCTTGAAAACGATCAAGGAGTATATTAGGCTTCCGAAATGTCATTAAACACTAATTTGTCTTATAACCTTTTAGTTGAACTTGACTTGTGGCCTATTAAGTGGCTAGCTTTGAAATTGATCGAAGTTAGTTATCCTCGAGGAATATTTTGATCGGCCGTCCGAGCGCCGTATTGAGATGTTACCTCCAAGGATCATAGAACCCGAATACTCTTCTAGGACAGGTTTTAACCAACTCAACTTCAGTGGGGAGGGTATCACCTATCAGCTTCATGCAAGCCTTTAAACCTAAGGCTATTGTTTGATTTTTTTGTGTGTGCCACATGTTTGACATCATAAGCATCATAAGCATATCATTTTCTCACTAATCATTTCAAGGATCAAGGAGTTTACCTTTGTTTTGTTGTTGCAGGTAATGGCTCCCGCCACCAGAGATTACATCCGAATCAACATCTCAACGGTGCCATCTGAACTAAAAGACTTAGTATCAGAATTCCCCATGAATGTTCAATTCACCGAAAAGCATGGTCACCTACTCCATTTGGTTACCTCAAAATTTGAAGAAGACATGATACGAGTCCTGTTCCAGTTCTTTGATCCCGAACATCATTGCTTTACCTTTCCTGATTACCAGTTAGTACCCACCTTGGAAGAGTTTTCTGAACTAATTGGATTACCTGTTCGAGATCAATTACCTTTCACTGGTTTAGAAAGGATTCCAAAACCTGAAATCATTGCTGCTGCTTTACATTTACGAAAGTCAGAAATCGAGTCCAATTGGGAAACAAAGAGTGGAGTTAAGGGTTTGCTTGCTAAGTTTTTAATGGAAAAGGCTCGATTACTACTAGAAAACAAAAGTTATCCAGCTTTTGAGGAGGTTGTGGCTCTTTTGATCTATGGGCTGGTTTTATTCCCTAATCCTGACCAATTCATAAGTGTACACATCATCAACCTTTTCCTAACCCGTAACCCGGTACCAACATTGCTGGGAGACATTCTACATTCTCTACACACTCGTACCATGAAGAAACGAGGAACTCTTATGTGTTGTATACCACTATTGGCTAGGTGGTTTACATTTCATCTTCCCCGATCAGTGTTGAGAAATGAACAAAGAATGCAATGGTCTCGCAGGATCATGTCTTTGTCTCATTCAGATATCCGGTGGAACAACTTCTTTCAAAGAGACATTACTATCATTGATCATTGTGGGGAGTACCCTATTGTTCCACTACTTGGCATCAAAGGGGGCATCACTTACAATCCCTCTTTAGCTTTACGCCAATTCGGATATGCACGGAGAAACGGTCCTCATGACATGATTATCCGTGGCATTACGTTTGATTACAAGGATGATTCCCATAGACACCGACGAAGGTTCATACATGCATGGGGCGGTGTCTATAGAATAGAAAGCAAAACTTTGGGGCAATGGAATTCTATTCCTATGGAACCTTACCTCAGATGGGTGCGGGCTCATGCTCAGAAACTCATCATGCCATATCCTGCTATTCTACCTGTGACTATTGAGCCAGAAGTCGGAGGAGACGAACCTCAAGTTATTCTACATCCGGATATGCCAACTGACCTGGAAGAGTTGCAGAAATCTTGGGTTCAACTAAAAGAGGAAAGAGACACCTTCAAAGCACACTGTCAAGACTATGAGAGAAGATTATTGGAGCTCACCGGACAACTCCAAGAAGAGCAGCAGATCAACACATTCCTGGGTGCAAAGAGAAAGAGTCCATGGGAGACCTGAGGGATCATTCATTCTCTTTATTTATTTCTGTTTTGTAAGCCCGAATGAGGCAAAGAAAAAAGAAAAAAAAGAAAAAAATTGTTTAACTAATGTTTGTTTCTCCTTTGTTTTAACAAATCTGAACTCTAAGATCCTTGAAAACATTGCATATACATTTCATTCATAAACATTGCATATGCATTTCATTCATTCATACACATTGCATAACAGGTTCGCATGACGGATTTCTCATCTCCTCGTTGTTTATTTCAGTCAGAAGAGATGGAATCTGAAACAAGCATCAAGAATCTCGAAGCACAGAACGCCCAAGTTCAAGGGGCAACAAGAACTGAAAGCCCTGATGATCAAGAAGAAAAAGAAGCCCAAAGGATCTGTAGGCTTGAGCCAACTGAAAAGAAAGATCAAAATCCCAGCCAAAAAGTTCAAAAAGCCACCGATCCCTGAAATAGTCGGTGATGGTGAACAAGGAGACAATCACAACAACCAGGGTTCTGCCAAACCCTCTCTCTCTTCTAATGAAGAAGATTATCATTCTGGAGAAGAACAGGATGATGACAAATACCAGCAATTGGAAGAACGCATGAAAGCTATGGAGATACAAAAAATATCTGGCTTAGATTTCAATGATCTGGGACTCGTCTCAGATGTTGTTATCCCTCCAAAGTTCAAAGTTCCTGTCTTTGCAAAATATGATGGAGTTTCTTGCCCAAAACTACATCTGAGGTCCAATGTAAGGAAGATAGAACCTCACACAACAGATAACAAATTGTGGATTCACTTCTTCCAAGAAAGTCTGTCGGGTACACAACTTGAGTGGTACTACCAACTGGAAAGTACAAAAGTTCATACCTGGGAGGATTTAGCTGCTGCTTTTTACAAACAATATCAATACAATGCTGATCTTGCACCAACCCATACTCAACTAAGGGGCATGTCCATGGCACCAAAAGAAAGTTTCAAAGGATATGCACAAAAGTGGTGAGATATGGCTGGAAGGGTTCAACCACCCTTATCTGATCGCGAGCTGGTCAACATGTTCATGGGCACTTTAACAGGCCCTTTCTATAGTCATTTGCTGGGAAGCTCATCATCAGGTTTCACTGACCTGATATTGACTGGAGAACGTGTCGAAAGTGGCATTCAAAATGGAAAAATTCAAATAGGCTTTTCCTCTGGTACTACAAAAAGGCCCATTAGTGGGAGAAATGAGGTCAATACAATGCAAATTCAGAAAGGTCGCAAAAGTGAGCAGCACCAATCTGTAGGGGCAGTTCTGATCTCCGCATCTGCACCTCAAAAGGATCAACAGCCAAAATATATGCGTCGACCAGATGCGCCAAGAAGAAATTTCACCAGAATCAATATGCCAATCTCTCAAGCATTGCAACATTTGTTAAAAGCAGATCTGATCACATTGAAAGACCCTCCAAAGAATGTCAACACTTCCTCTCCGAGTTATCGCCCCGATGCAACATGTGCGTATCACTCAAACTGTCCAGGACATGACGCAGATCACTGTTGGGCCCTGAAAAATAAAATACAAGACATGATAGATGCTGGGGAAATTGAGTTCGATATTCCAGAAACTCCAAATGTCATCACGGCACCTATGCCGAAGCATGATAAAACTGTTAATGCTATCCTGGACACTGTTTACATATATGATGTGAACGAATTGTCAACTCCGCTCCTCGAAGTCAAAGGAAAGCTAATCCAAGCTGGTTACTTTCCAGGTTGTGACCCTGATTGCTTTTATTGCACATACTTGCCCAACGGTTGTGAAAATTTGAGAATGGGAATTCAAAAGTGGATGGATCGTCGTATCATTATGTTTGAGAGGCTCCCTTCTATGGACGTGTTATGCAAAGTCTTTGCAAACGGGATGAGAATAGAGGATGTCTCAGTGATTTCCAACTTACCATTCAAAATCTCTGCCAAGTCTCCTTTCAAAATTTCTGCTACACTCAAAGTGGCATCAGTAATCATTGCTAGTCCAACTCCATTTCCATACTCCTCAGAAAAAGTTGTCCCATGGGGTTACGACACTAATGTTTATGTCCATGGAGTCAAACAGGATACCTCGACTGAAGAGGCCACAAAGTTAACTGCTCCAGCTGGGGATAATATTGTGGTTACCAGCAAGACTACGAGAAGTGGAAGGATCTTTTCACCAGAAATTTCTCCAAATATTGCTGCTGGTCCAGTTCAGGTCCCAGTTCCTAATCAAGATGACAACGCTCGAGGCAAAGAGCCACAAGTTGAGCCAGTTCAAATACCGGTGGAGATCATTGCTGAGGATCCATCAAAGGAAGAAATTGAGGAAATATTGAAAATCATCTGTAAGAGTGACTACAATATTGTCGAGCAACTGGGGCACACTGTTTCAAAAATCTCAATGCTGTCTCTGCTAAGGTATTCAGAAGCTCATGCCAAGGCTCTGATGAAGTTCCTGAAAGCTGCACATGTGCCCCAAGAGATTTCAGTCGATTAATTTGAGAATTGTGTTGCCAATCTAACCGTGAATAACAGCCTCGGTTTCTCTGATGTTGATCTAACCCCTGCTGGAAAAAATCACAATAAAGCCCTACATATCTCCATTGAATGTAATGGAACCACTCTATCTCATGTGCTGGTAGATAACGGTTCTTCTTTGAACGTGTTACCAAAAACAATACTAGAAAAGCTTGACTTCGAAGGAATTGTGTTACAACCAAGCAATGTTGTGGTAAGAGCCTTCGACGGGTCAACAAGAATAGTGTACGGAAAGGTGAATCTCCCAATCAAAGTGGGCTCTCAGATCTTTGATTCTACCTTTTACGTAATGGAAATTCACCCAGCATATTCCTGTTTACTAGGACGCCCATGGATACATGGGGCAAATGTTGTAACTTCTACCCTGCATCAGAAGTTGAAATATCCAGTAAAAGGAAAGATTGTCACAGTTTATGGCGAAGAGGAATATGTGGTTAGTCATCTGAGCAATTCCAAATATGTTGAGTTAGATAACGAATTCATCGAAACTCCAACTACAGAAGTAACTCCAACTATGGCTTCTCTCAAAGATGCCAAAGCTATGATCGAAAAAGGTGATTGCACAGTATGGGGACAGCTTCTCGATATACCTTACAAGTCCGACAATCTAGGCCTGGGTATGGTAGTGGAAATCAAAAGAACGATCAAAGTCCTTGTTCTGGAGGATTAATGTCACATTTCATCAGCCAAGGAGTGAACGCTATTGAAGACGATGGAGTGTTCTTGAACCATATCATTCAGCCATATCCAAATGAAATTCCACCCTTTCCCATGGGAGTGTGGGATACTTTGGGAGAACCAAACGGCGGGTATAATTATCAATATACCGCACCTCAGAGTTCTTTTATTGCTATGGAAGATATTACCCCAACTGGATGGGGTGATCAATTTGAGAATGACAAAAGTCTCATAAGTCCCCGCACTCAGCAATATCAAAATCCACCTAAAGAAGTATGGGATACGCTAGGAGAGCCAAGTGGCAAATATGACTTTATGGTGAAATATTCCGCTCCTCCGAGCTCACAAATCGCCATGGAAGACATTGTCCCAACTGGATGGGATGAACATTACGACAACAATTTTACTCTTGAAGAAGCCAGGGAAACACCAAATAACGAGGGTTACTTTCGGTCATAATACACCCCTCACCAGAATGCACAAGTCTCTATCCAAAACATCATCCCGACTGGATGGGACGGCCTTATCGAGGATCTCGCTCAGCCAACAGAGATATCTCAGCCTGGGCTCTCGTATCCAGCAGAGTATATCACTTATCCCGAAAGATCACCAGCTCATTTCCCCACCAGAGAAATCAATGCTGTGGGAGATGAAAAAGACAACTGCAACTGGAACAGCTGGATACTCCCTGCTGACAACAGTGGATTGAACAACTGGAAAGCTGAGGATATGATCTCCGTTGATCAGGAGTAAATGCAATTTCCTGTTTTCTTTGTTTATATTGTGCAAAGATAAAAATGGTTCCTGTACTATCGAACCATGAGCTTGAAAGCCGTGTGCCTTGCCCGAAGCACACTTGTCCATTTATAAGGGCTTGTCATATCATGATCATGTTCATTCAATAAAATCATGGGACGTTTGCATATTCAAATTTTGTGATCCTTTTTCTTTCTTTGCTTTTCAAATAGCTATGTTTTCTTACACACACCCACATAAATAAAATGCAGATTCACATTCACTTTGGATCCAGTCTATAACGATTCTGCTATTGCCGGTCATGACTTTGAAAATCCGATCTACCAAACTGAGGACGAAAGTGAGGAAGATTGTGAAGTACCAAGAGAACTTGCAAGGCTGCTAGAACAAGAAGAGAAGGCTATACAGCCTCATGAGGAACCAATTGAGGTTATCAACTTGGGCAGCGACGAAGAAAAGAAAGAAGTCAAAATAGGGGCTGATTTAGAAAACAGTGTCAAGCAAAGACTGATTCAATTGCTGCAAGACTACGTCGAGATATTCGCCTGGTCCTATGAAGATATGCCAGGCCTTGACACAGACATTATGGTTCATCGCCTGCCAATCAAAGTGTTAGAACAAGATTTGTTCTGATCAATATTCTTAGTTTTGATGATAACAAGGATATGAATTTTGTGTGAGATAATGTGGTACTCTAATACATTGAAATTTCCCTTTCAGGAAATATATAAAGAGTATGCACAAATCAGCGCTCAGAAGCTTTGTCTCAGAAGGTTCAGCATGCAACATCAGAACATGGTCTGGCAAGACATCAAAAGATGGTCAAGGCAGAATCAGAACATGGGTCTATGGAAGCATCAGAAGAACTTGAGATCAGAAGCAGAAGCACTGAAGTTCTCATGGTATCACGCTCAGAAGCACTTCAAGGTCAGAAGACAAGAAGATGCTATGCACCAAGCTATTTGACTCTGATGATATTCAAATATTATATTCACAAACATCAGATCAGAAGAAAGTACAAGTGGCAGGCTACGCTGACTGACAAAAGGAACGTTGAAAGCTATTAAAGGCAACGTCAGTAGACATAGCGTGAACAAGGCTCGAGGTAGTTGACAAAAGCGTGAAACATTAAATGCAATGCTGTACGGAATACGCAAAGCATTAAATGCGCCCAACGGTCATCTTCTCAAACGCTTATAAATATGAAGTTCTGATGAGAAGCAAGGTTAACCAATTCTGAACGAAATTATTCTGAAAGACTTGCTGAAACGCTGTTCAAATTCAAAGCTCAGAAACTTCATCTTCATCAAAGCTCACTACATTGCTGTTGTAATATATTAATGAGATTAAGCTTAAACGTTAAGAGAAATATCACTGTTGTGATTATAGCTTTTAAGAAGCATTGTAAAACTCTTATTTGATTACATTAATTTGTAAGTAACTAGAGTGATCAAGTGTTGATCAGGATACTCTAGGAAGTCTTAGCTTGTGTCTAAGCAGTTGTAATTAGAGTGATCACGTGGTGGTCAGGATACTCTAAGAAAGTCTTAGCTTGTGTCTAAGCATTTGTTCCTGGAGTGATCAGGTTGTGATCAGGATACTCTAGAAGACTTAGTCGCGGACTAAGTGGAAAACCCTTGTAATCTGTTGCGATTAGTGGATTAAATCCTCAGGTGAGGTAAATCACTCGTTGGGGGTGGACTGGAGTAGTTTAGTTAACAACGAACCAGGATAAAAATAACTGTGCAATTTATCTTTATCGTTCAAGTTTTTAAGACTACACTTATTCAAACCCCCCCTTTCTAAGTGTTTTTCTATCCTTCAATTGGCATCAGAGCGCCGGTTCTAAGGTGCAAGCACTTAACCGTGTTTAGAAAAGATTCAGGAAGAGAAAAACGCTTCAGTAAAAGATGGCTGGTGAATCTCAATCAAATCCAACTGCATCTACATCTGGCTCTGCTGAGCAATACAACGGTAACAATGGTTATACCAGACCACCAGTATTTGATGGTGAAAACTTTGAATACTGGAAAGATAAACTGGAAAGTTACTTTCTTGGTCTGGATGCTGATCTATGGGATCTTCTGTTGGATGGTTACAAACATCCTGTTAAATCTACTGGTGTAAGGCTCACGAGAAGCGAAATGACTGATGATCAAAAGAAAGATTTCAAAAATCATCACAAATGCAAGACTGTTTTGCTGAATGCTATCTCACATGCTGAGTATGAGAAGATATCAAACAGGGAAACGGCCCATGACATATATGAGTCATTGAAAATGACTCATGAAGGAAATGCTCAAGTCAAGGAGACCAAAGCTCTTGCACTAATCCAGAAATATGAAGCCTTCAAGATGGAGGATGATGAAGATATTGAGAAGATGTTCTCAAGATTTGAAACTCTAACTGCTGGATTGAGAGTTCTGGATAAAGGCTACACCAAAGCTGATCATGTAAAGAAGATTATCAGAAGCTTACCCAAAAGATGGGGCCCAATGGTGACTGCATTCAAGATTGCGAAGAATCTGAATGAAGTTTCTTTGGAAGAGCTGATCAGTGCCCTGAGGAGTCATGAGATTGAACTTGACGCTAATGAACCTCAGAAGAAAGGTAAGTCTATTGCTTTAAAATCTAATGTTAAAAAATGCACTAACACTTTTCAGGCTAGAGAAGAAGATCCTGAAGAATCAGAATCTGAAGAAGAAGAAGATGAACTGTCCATGATCTCCAGAAGGGTAAACCAACTCTGGAAGAGCAAGCAAAAGAAGTTCAGAGGCTTCAGAAGTTCAAAGAGATTTGAACGTGGAGAATCTTCTGGTGACAGAAGATCTGACAAGAAGAAGGCTGTCTGCTATGAGTGCAATGAGCCTGGACATTATAAGAATGAGTGTCCAAAACTTCAGAAGGAGAATCCCAAGAAGAAGTTTCATAAGAAGAAAGGTCTTATGGCAACATGGGATGATTCAGAAGATGAATCAGACTCTGAAGGAGAGCAGGCAAACTTTGCGCTGATGGCGACAGAAGATGATGGATCAGAATCTACATCAGAATCAGATTCTGAAGAGGTATTTTCTGAACTATCTAGAGAAGAGTTAGTTTCCAGTTTAACAGAACTTCTGGAACTCAAGGCTCATCTTAGTATCAAATACAAAAGGCTGAAGAAGCAATTTGAATTTGAAACTAAGAAGCTGGAAGTGGAAAACTCTGAACTGAAGGAAAAAGTTTTAAATCTATCCAAAGATAGTGGATCTCCTTCTGAAATAGAAAAATCCATTCCTAGCATGAATCATATTCTGAAAGAATATGACTCGAGCTTCAGAAAATTCTTATCTAGAAGTATTGACAGAAGTCAGCTAGCTTCTATGATATATGTTGTGTCTGGGAACAAGAGAGTTGGCATTGGTTATGAGGGTGAAATCCCATACAAGCTTGAATCTGTGGATGATATGAAAATATCATACAAGCCTCTGTATAACCAATTTAAATTTGGCCACTCCCATGATATTAAGCACACATCACATGCACAAAGTTTTCACATAACACACACCAAGAAGCATGTGACACAACCTAAGAAATATCATGGAACTCAGAATAAGAAGTATCATACTGTTCCTCCTGTTAAATATTTTGCTAAACCCAAGTTCAATCAGAACTTGAGGAGAACTAACAAAAAAGGACCCAAGAAATTATGGGTACCTAAGGAGAAGATAATTTATGTTGCAGATATCCTTGGCGGCAAAGAGGACAGAAAGCAAAATGTCATGGTACCTGGACTCTGGGTGCTCGCGACACATGACGGGAAGAAGGTCTACATTCCAAGACCTGGTGCTTAAACCAGGTGGAGAAGTCAAGTTTGGAGGAGATCAGAAGGGCAAAATAATTGGCTCTGGAACCATAAGTCTTGGTAACTCTCCTTCCATAACTAATGTACTTCTTGTTGAAGGATTAACGCATAACTTATTATCCATAAGTCAATTAAGTGACAATGGTTATGATATAATCTTCAATCAAAAGTCTTGCAAGGCTGTAAGTTAGAAGGATGGCTCAATCCTATTTACAGGCAAGAGAAAGAACAACATTTATAAGACAGATCTTCAGGATCTTAAGAATCAGAAGGTGACTTGTCTTATGTCTGTTTCTGAAGAGCAATGGGTCTGGCACAGAAGATTAGGACATGCTAGTTTGAGAAAGATTTCTCAGATTAACAAACTAAATCTGGTCAGAGGACTCCCCAATCTGAAATTCAAATCAGATGCTCTTTGTGAAGCATGTCAGAAGGGCAAGTTCTCCAGACCTGCATTCAAGTCTAAGAATGTTGTTTCTTCCTCAAGGCCGTTAGAACTCTTACACATTGATCTGTTTGGCCCAGTCAAAACAGCATCTGTCAGAGGGAAGAAATATGGATTAGTCATCGTTGATGATTATAGCCGCTGGACGTGGGTAAAGTTCTTAAAACACAAGGATGAGTCTCATTCAGTGTTCTTTAAATTCTGCACTCAGATTCAATCTGAGAAAGAGTGTAAAATCATAAAGGTCAGAAGTGATCATGGTGGCGAATTTGAGAACAGATTCTTTGAGGAGTTCTTCAAAGAAAATGGTATTGCCCATGATTTCTCTTGCCCCAGAACTCCACAACAAAATGGAGTTGTAGAGCGAAAGAATAGGACTCTACAAGAAATGGCCAGAACCATGATCAATGAAACCAATATGGCTAAGCATTTCTGGGCAGAAGCAATTAACACTGCATGCTATATTCAGAATAGAATTTCTATCAGACCTATTCTAAATAAGACTGCTTATGAATTGTGGAAGAACAGAAAGCCCAACATTTCATATTTCCATCCTTTTGGATGTGTATGTTTTATTCTGAACACTAAAGATCATCTTGGTAAGTTTGATTCTAAAGCACAAAAGTGTTTCCTTCTTGGATATTCTGAACGCTCTAAAGGCTACAGAGTATACAATACTGAAACATTGGTTGTAGAAGAATCAATCAATATCAGATTTGATGATAAGCTTGGTCTTGAAAAGCCAAAGCAGTTTGAGAATTTTGCAGATTTTGATATTGATATATCAGAAGTTGAAGAATCAAGAAGCAAAGCTGCAGAAGCTGGCAGTCTCAGAAGCAATGGATCAGAAGATCAAGTTGCTGCATCTTTAGAGAATCTTAGGATTTCTGAAGAACCAACTATCAGAAGATCACCTAGACTTGCCTCAGCTCATTCAGAAGATGTGATCCTTGGAAAGAAAGATGATCCCATCAGAACAAGAGCATTCCTTAAGAACAATGCAGAATGTCAATTAGGTCTTGTTTCTTTGATGGAGCCAACTTCTGTTGACCAAGCTCTAGAAGATCCAGACTGGATAATTGCCATGCAAGAAGAACTAAATCAGTTTACAAGGAATGATGTATGGGACTTGGTTCCTAGACCAAAAGGATTTAACATCATCGGTACTAAGTGGGTTTTCAGAAACAAGCTAAGTGAGAAAGGTGAAGTGGTAAGAAACAAAGCCAGACTGGTTGCTCAGGGTTATAGTCAGCAAGAAGGGATTGATTATACAGAAACCTTTGCACCAGTGGCCAGGTTAGAATCTATTCGACTATTAATTTCTTTTGCCACTCAACACCACATCACTCTTTATCAGATGGATTTCAAGATTGCCTTCTTAAATGGTTATATAGATGAAGAAGTTTATGTTCACCAACCTCCTGGTTTTGAAGACTCCATGTCTCCAAATCATGTTTTCAAATTAAAGAAATCATTATACGGATTGAAACAAGCTCCCAGAGCTTGGTATGAACGTTTGAGTTCTTTCCTTCTGGAAAATGATTTCACTAGAGGAAAAGTGGACACTACTCTCTTTTGTAAAACATTTAAAAAGGATATTTTAATCTGTTAAATATATGTTGATGATATTATCTTTGGAACATCTAATGCTACACTTGGAAAGGAGTTTGCTGAGTCTATGCAGGCTGAATTTGAAATGAGCATGATGGGAGAACTCAAGTATTTCCTTGGGATTCAAATCAACCAAACTTCCGATGGAACCTATGTTCATCAAACGAAGTATGTGAAAGAACTTCTAAAGAAGTTTAATCTTTCTGAAAGCAAAGAAGCCAAAACTCCTATGCATCCAACTTGTGTACTGGGTAAGGATGAGGTAAGTAAGAAGGTAGATCAGAAGTTGTACAGAGGTATGATTGGATCTCTTCTATATCTAACTGCTTCTAGACCTGACATTCTCTTTAGTGTTTGTTTGTGTGCTCGATTCCAATCAGATCCAAGAGAATCTCATTTAACAGCGGTTAAGAGAATTCTAAGGTATCTGAAAGGTACTACTAATGTTTGTTTAGTTTACAGAAGATCTAAAGATTACAACTTAGTAAGATTATGTGACGCTGACTATGCTGGAGATAGAATAGAAAGAAAGAGCACTTCTGGAAGTTGTCAATTTCTTGGAAGTCATCTGATCTCATGGTACAGCAAGAAGCAAGCTACTATTGCCCTCTCAACAGTAGAAGCAGAATATGTTGCTGCTGCTGGTTGTAGCACACAAATGCTCTGGATGAGAAGTCAGCTGGAAGATTATCAGATATATGAGAGTAACATTCCTATTTTCTGTGATAATACTTCTGCTATATGTTTATCTAAGAATCCTATTTTACATTCAAAAGCTAAACATATTGAGATTAAACATCATTTCATAAGGGACTATGTTCAGAAGGGTGTTATATCTTTAAACTTTGTGGATACAGACCATCAATCGGCTGATATCTTTACAAAACCCCTTGCTGAAGATAGGTTTAAGTTCATTCTGAAGAATATCAGTATGGATTTATGCCCAGAATGAGAAGATGAGAAGATCTTATGTATGAGTATCTTCTGAAATGAAATTGGATTTTTTTTAAGAAGTTCTGATTGAAATCAATTAGAAATTGTGATTCAGTTATTACTAACGTTTCATTGTCTAAGTTGATTTAGAATCTCTTTAAAAGCAAAACAGCTGTAACTGGCTATCCAGATGGTAAACACGTGTTCACTATTTCTGGACAAGCGTGCGTGCAGTTGAGGGGACGTCTACTTAGGTAACTGTGCAAATCTCGTCTTTTGTCATTATTATCTCTCCTCACGTCATGTTACATTAAATGCCATTCATCATTTCTTTTATTGTCCTTCTTTTCTTTTTTATATTCCTCGAATGTTTCCCTCTTCTTTTTTTTCCTCTATTTATTCCTTCATTTCGTTGCATTTTTTTTAAATAAGTCTTGGCTTTCTTTCTCTTTCTTTCTCTCTCTTGTCCAACAAAGTTTTTCTTTGGCATAAACCCTAGTTCATTCATCTTCAACCTAGCGTTCATCATGAATCCTTTCAACTCAATGAGAACGGATGGAAGGGTTAATCAGTTACAGGATGTGAAGCATATCTTGGGATGGCTCTCCAAGTCTCTTTCAAGACAGATCTCTTCTTCAATGCTGTTATCAACATTTATCCAAAGGAAGAAGACCTTCTTGAGTCACTGGAGCCCGTTTTCAACATTAGCTCCCTGTCTATGAACTGTCCCTCACTTCCTCTTTGGTCTCTTGGATCTCTCCTACAGTGGAGGTTCTAGTCTGGACAGGCATGAAGAGTTTTCAAGCTTTCATGGCTGAACAAACTGGAGACCAGAGGGTTCTTGAGTTGTTTGCGCAGTTTTTGCGTAGGATAGAGTCTTAGGCTTTAAGTCTTTGTAGTTTTCTTTCCTTGTTGCATCTGTTTTTCTGCATACACCTTTTGTAATCCTTCTTGTTGAAATCAATGAAAAGTTATTTATGTTTCTTTCCTTTTGTCTCTTGCTTCACATCTGAATCTTTTATGCTTTTTGATGTAATGACAAAAAGGGGGAGAAATATATGATAAATGATCTGATTAATATTATCAGTTACCGAGTAAAAAGGCTCCACATTTACTAACAGAACTTGCAAAGTTCTATGTTTTTAAGTTGTGTTGTTGCAGGAATCAAAGATTCAAGATCAACATAAGAAGCAACAAAATGAATCAAGCTCTTGGATTCTTGAAGCAAGCTAAGTGCTAGGAAGCTTCACAATCAGAAGCAAGAAGGAAGAATGATCATAAATTCTGATAATAGAATATGATCCAAATCATTGTCTATTTGCTCTGATACATTGTCTATTGGATCTGATATATTCTATATGGCTTATATGGCTCTGATACATATTTTGTTTTCTGATACACATTTTATGTTCTAACTCATTCATGCTGACTTTTGTCGTTTAGTTTTGTTCTGTAACATTTCAGGATGTAGAGATGCTCTGATGATGCTCTGGTACATTCAACAATGTTCTGATACAATCTAGCATGAAGTGATGTAAGAAGAAATTCAAAGCTCTGAAGCTATCCGAGGGAAGCAGAAATCAGAAGCTGTGAATGTTCTAAAGATCCAGAAAACTCAAGTTCTGAAGCTGTCCTAAATGGAAGCATGAATCAGAAGCTGTGAATGTTCTGAAGATCAAAGAAATTCAAGTTCTGAAGCTGTCCTAAATGGAAGCAGAAATCAGAAGCTGTGAATGTTCTGAAGATCAAAGAAATTCAAGTTCTGAAGCTGTCCTAAATGGAAGCAGGAATCAGAAGCTGTGAGTGTTCTAGGGATCTAAAGAAATTCAAGTTCTGAAGCTGTCCAATGGAAGCAGAAGTCAGAAACTATGAATTATCAGAAGATAGAAGCTTATGTGATCGTCTCTACCGAAATAATCAGGGAAGTCTTTTATTATTAAAGTTCTTCGAGTATTTATTTCAGGGGGAGATTATTCATCTCAGGGGGAGATTGTTAATCTCAGGGGGAGACATATTCACATGCTTATGCTATAGCTGTGTAATTTGTCTTTAGCCGTCTGCTCTTTCTGATCGCAAATTCATATCATTTATATATGTTTTTGTCATCATCAAAAAGGGGGAGATTGTTAGAACAAGATTTGTTCTGATCAATATTCTTAGTTTTGATGATAACAAGGATATGAATTTTGTGTTAGATAATGTGGTACTCTAATACATTGAAATTTCCCTTTCAGGAAATATATAAAGAGTATGCATAAATCAGCGCTCAGAAGCTTTGTCTCAGAAGTTTCAGCATGCAACATCAGAAAATGGTCTGGCAAGACATCAGAAGATGGTCAAGGCAGAATCAGAACATGGGTCTATGGAAGCATCAGAAGAACTTGAGATCAGAAGCAGAAGCACTGAAGTTCTCATGGTATCACGCTCAGAAGCACTTCAAGGTCAGAAGACAAGAAGATGCTATGCACCAAGCTGTTTGACTCTGATGATATTCAAATATTATATTCACAAACATCAGATCAGAAGAAAGTACAAGTGGCAGGCTACGCTGACTGACAAAAGGAACATTGGAAGCTATTAAAGGCAACGTCAGTAGACACAGCGTGAACAAGGCTCGAGGTAGTTGACAAAAGCGTGAAACATTAAATGCAATGCTGTACGGAATACGCAAAGCATTAAATGCGCCCAACGGTCATCTTCTCAAACGCCTATAAATATGAAGTTCTGATGAGAAGCAAGATTAACCAATTCTGAACGAAATTATTCTGAAAGACCTGCTGAAACGCTGTTCAAATTCAAAGCTCAGAAACTTCATCTTCATCAAAGCTCACTACATTGCTGTTGTAATATATTAGTGAGATTAAGCTTAAACGTTAAGATAAATATCACTGTTGTGATTATAGCTTTTAAGAAGCATTGTAAAACTCTTATTTGATTACATTAATTTGTAAGTAACTAGAGTGATCAAGTGTTGATCAGGATACTCTAGGAAGTCTTAGCTTGTGTCTAAGCAGTTGTAATTAGAGTGATCACGTGGTGGTCAGGATACTCTAAGAAAGTCTTAGCTTGTGTCTAAGCATTTGTTCCTGGAGTGATCAGGTTGTGATCAGGATACTCTAGAAGACTTAGTCGCGGACTAAGTGGAAAACCATTGTAATCTGTTGCGATTAGTGGATTAAATCCTCAGGTGAGGTAAATCACTCCGTGGGGGTGGACTGGAGTAGTTTAGTTAACAACGAACCAGGATAAAAATAACTATGCAATTTATCTTTATCGTTCAAGTTTTTTAGACTACACTTATTCAAACCCCCCTTTCTAAGTGTTTTTCTATCCTTCACAAAGAAGGTAGCACTCCAGTCAAGCAGAAACTACGAAGGAGTAGGCCTGATATGTCAAAAAAGATCAAAGACGAAGTTGAAAAGAAATTCAATGTCGGCTTCCTGAAAGTTGTAAGTTATCCTCCTTGGATAGCTAACATCGTGCTTGTACCTAAAAAAGACGGGAAAGTCAGAATGTGCGTAGACTACAGAGATCTGAACCGGGCAAGCCCCAAAGATGATTTCCCTTTACCCCACATCGATGTACTGGTTGACAATACCGCACAATGCAAGGTATTCTCCTTTATGGATGGATTCTCAGGGTACAATCAAATCAAGATGGCACCCGAAGACATGGAAAAAACAACCTTCACAACACCCTGGGGAACCTTTTGTTACAAGGTAATGCCCTTTGGTTTAAAGAACGCAGGAGCAACCTATCAACGTGCAATGGTAGCTCTGTTTCATGATATGATTCATCAGGAGATAGAGGTTTATGTCGATGATATGATTGCAAAGTCCAACACCGAAGAAGAACATCTGGGTCATCTACACAAGCTGTTTGACAGACTCAAGAAATACAGGTTGCGACTGAATCCAAATAAGTGTACCTTTGGAGTAAGATCCGGCAAACTCTTAGGTTTCATCGTCAGCAGCAAAGGTATTGAGGTTGATCCTGCCAAGGTCAAAGCCATTCAAGAAATTCCTATACCCCGTACCGAGAAACAAGTCAGAGGATTCTTGGGACGTCTGAATTACATCGCCCGATTCATTGTCCACATGACTACTACTTGTGTGCTGATCTTCAAACTGTTGAAGAAAGATCAAGTGGAAAGGTGGAATGACAAATGCCTGTTAGCCTTTGACAAAATCAAAGAGTATCTCCAAAAACCGCCAATCTTGTTACCACTTGTGGAAGGAAGACCTTTTATAATGTACCTAACTGTGTTAGAAAATTCAATGGGGTGTGTACTGGGGCAACATGACGAGTCCGGCCGAAAGGAGCATGCAATCTACTATCTTAGCAAAAAGTTTACCGATTGTAAAACAAGATACTCACTACTCGAAAAAACTTGTTGTGCCTTAGCATGGGCGGCTCGCCGACTAAGACAGTATATGCTAAATCACGCCACTTTCCTAATCTCCAAAATGGATCCTATCAAGTATGTGTTCGAAAAACCTGCTCTCTCTGGAAGAATAGCAAGATGGAAAATGATCTTAACAGAATATGACATTCAATACACTTCACAAAAAGCAATCAAAGGAAGTGTGGTAGCTGATCATCTGGCTCATCAAGCAGTGGATGATTATCAAGCATTGAACTTTGACTTCCCAGACGAAGACATTATGCTAGTCAATGACTACAAAAAACCAGGACCGGAAGAAGGACCCGAGCCAGGATCCCGGTGGACTATGGTTTTTGATGGAGCTTCTAATGCACTTGGCAATGGCATCGGAGCTGTGATCATTTCCCCTGCAGGAGGTTATACACCATTCACTGCCAGATTATGCTTTAACTGCACTAACAATATAGCCGAGTACGAAGCATGTATTCTGGGTCTCAAAGCTGCAATCGATCTAAGAATCAAGTTCCTGGAGGTCTACGGAGACTCGGCCTTGGTAAATTACCAAGTCAAAGAGGAATGGGACACGAAGCACCCGAATCTAATTCCTTACAAAGAATATGTGCTGATTCTGATTCCTTATTTCGAAGAAATCACTTTTGAACACATCCCACGCGAGGAAAATCAACTAGCTGATGCCTTAGCTACCATGTCATCCATGTTCAAATTCAGGTGGGACAATGAGGCGCCGATGATCACCATTTACAAACAAGATGAACCATCCTATTGCAATGAGATCGATGCCGAAGGAACGGAAGAAAAACCATGGTTCCATGAAGTAAAAAGATATCTCGAAGCTCAGGAGTACCCTGAAGGGGCATCCATTAACGACAGAAAGTTTCTAAGGAGGTTCGCTGCCAAATTCTTTCTAAGTAATGGGACCCTATACAAACGCAACCATGACTCGACTTTACTTCGTTGTGTAAACAAGAAGGAAGCAGAACAGATTATGGAAGACATACACGATGGTGCCTTTGGTACTCATTAAAGTGGACATACAATGGCTAAAAAGATCCTCAGAGCAGGTTATTACTGGTCTACCATGGAGACAGACTACCATCATCATGCCAGAACCTGTCACAAATGCCAGATATATGCAAACAAGGTACATGTACCTCCAGTTCCTTTAAACGTCCTGACGGCTCCTTGGCCTTTTGCAATGTGGGGTATTGATATGATTGGAGAAATCAAGCCTACTGCCTCCAACGGACATCGATTTATCCTAGTCGCTATTGACTACTTCACTAAATGGGTAGAAGCAGCTTCTTTTGCTTCTGTCACCAAAAGTGTTGTGGCCCGATTTATCAAGCACAATCTCATTTGTCGGTATGGCATCCCTGAAAGGATCATCACAGACAATGGCACAAATCTAAACAACCGAATGATTACTGAACTTTTCACACAGTTCAAGATCAAGCATCATAATTCCTCTCCATATCGACCAAAGATGAATGGCGTGGTGGAAGCTGCCAACAAGAACATCAAGAAAATCATACAAAAGATGACAGTAACCTACAAAGACTGGCATGAGATGTTACCTTTTGCTCTTCATGGTTATCGCACATCTGCGCGTACTTCAACAAGGGCAACTCCATTCTCCTTAGTCTATGGTATGGAGGCAGTTCTTCCAATTGAAATTCAGATTCCTTCCCTAAGGATTATGAGAGAAGCCGATCTAGACGAAGACGATTGGATTCAGACTCAGTTGGACCAGATAAACTTGATTGATGAGAAGAGGCTCGCAGCTATTTATCATGGTCAGTTGTACCAAAAGCGCATGATTAAAGCCTTCAACAAGAAAGTCAAAAGTCAGGCATACCAAACTCGTAGCTTGGTTGTCAAGCGCATCATCTTACCACAAGGTGATCCCAGAGGCAAGTGGACTCCCACTTATGAGGGACCATTCGTAATCAAAAAAATATTCTCCGGCGGTGCCATGTTGCTTACCACTATGGATGGCGAGGATTTCCCACACCCTGTGAATGCGGACATAGTCAAAAAGTACTTCGCTTGAAGAAAAGCTCGCTAAGTTGAAAACCTGAAAGGGCAACTTAGGCAAAAAAAATGAGCGTCTCGGTGGATTGAAAACTCGAAAGGGCGATCCAGGAAAAAGTTAGAGACAAAAAAAATATAATTATCCCGGTAGGCTAAAAACCTGAAAAGGCAGCCTAGGCAAAAGTTAGGGAATAAAGCGTACAACTATGTTCCGTTCAGCTGCCTACTCACCTTCAAGATTCAATACATCGAAGACACCGATCAGTCCAATCACTTTCTTCCAACAAGCGAGGGATGAGATGCTCGAAGACAGATTGGCAATAGCAGAATTGAAACTTGACTGGATTGTTTTCACATAGCTATTTATCTTTATAAACACTTTTCAAACCTTTATGACAATTTCCTACTACTAGGATTTTTGTTTCCTTGTACTAATCAGCCTATCATGGCTCTTTTTTTTTTCAAAAATCAATGCAGCTTAGGCTCAAAATCAACATTTTTACTTTTTCTGTTTTGAATACGTAAACGTCCCAATGATAATTTTGAATGAACATGTGCATTTGAATATGATTGATGTTTACCAGGAAAAACAGGAATAGCATTCAGGTAATGTCCCAATCATTTGGACATCATCCCGAAACCAACATCCGAAGAAAAGTCCCCAAGAGAAATACATTTCTCGGCAAATTCCTCAATAAGATTTTCTCTCCAAACGAAGTGATTCGAGAAATCTAATTCCCCCAGCAGGGCTGTTCCAGATTACTATCCCCAGAAGGTGTGATCTCCACGCCAGGACTTGGTCAAATAGTGCATCGGAGGATTATGCATCTTCCTCATTCCCACTTAAAAGGGCATCAAAATCAGAACTTTCCAGTTACCTTTTATCCCCAAACGGTAGTCGAAGATCCTTCAACAGAGTACCATGGTTCTCAAAAAGGGTTCCCAGCCGAGGGTACTCAAACAAGACAAAAGATCATCAACAATCCAAATACCTTCATCTCCAAATGACTAGCAGGGATTTATTCTCCCAACCCGAAGCTTGATACGCTCATACATCATACATCATACATCATACATACACAGCATATAATGTTTCATGACAAACGCATACATTACATGCATCATAAACATTGCATATCACTAACTTGATTTTTTCAGGCAGACGGATATCTTCAACAAAGATGTTCTCAATCACATACAGTGTTTCCCTGAATTCTATTCAGACGAACATTCCTCTCAGATATAATCAAGTCGAAGATTCATTCTGAAGAGATCTCTCTTTTCAAATCACTTATCAACTCAAAAACAAGCAACACAGATCTAAGTCGTTACCTTAGACGGTTCCAGAATGATCTACCATCAAAGATCTAAAGCTGATACCTCAGACGGTTCCAGAACGATCTACCATCGAAGATCTAAAGCTGATACCTCAGACGGTTCCGGAAGATCTACCATCAAAGATCTAAAGCTGATACCTCCGACGGTTCCAGAATGATCTACCATCGAAGATCTAAAGCTGATACCTCAGACGGTTCCAGAACGATCTACCATCGAATATCTAAAGCTAATACCTCAGACGGTTCCAGAACGATCTACCATCAAAGATCTAAAGCTGATACCTCAGACGGTTCCAGAACGATCTACCATCATACCTCAGACGGTTCCACAACGATCAACTTTCAAAATCTAAAGCGGAAAAACTTTGGACAGTTCTGTAACGATCATCCTCCTAGACTCAAAGCGGTAACCTTGGACGGTTCCGAAACAGTCAACGCAAAGGTATTCAAATCCTTCATCAATATATAATCAATGGATTCATTCTGGTGAACAAACCATCAACACAATTGCCAGATGGCATCTGAAAGCCCATCTCAGGTAATGTTTCAATCTGCCAACAACATTTCTCAGACAACATTCAAAGACAAATTCCAGCATCACTTTCGGTCAAGGTAAGTGCAAATTTTCAGGGCATCTAAGATATTCAATCACCTTCTACCTTCAGATTTCAAACAATCTCTTCAGGTTTCAAACAATCTCTTCAAACAATCCCAAAATTTGCCGGCATCTTTTTTCAAGAAAACTTCAATTTAAAAATTAAGAGTTTCATATAATCTTGGATTTTCATATCCTGATTTATGAATACTTGGATTTTAGAATTTTTCTTATACGGTATTTTGGCTCGCTGTTAAATTTACTCTTACGCAAACGCCAAGTACTGTTTATTACTTCACACACGCTATTTATTTGATATTTATTTACAGATAAATAGTACTGACGCAATTGGTACAGAACTAAATCTTTTGCAGGCGCAGAGTCCGGGGATTCAGACTGTACTGGTAAACAAGTAAATTATTACTAATTTTTTGTTTCCCACTCACTTTTGTACTATATTCCATTATTTTCAAAATCTCTTTTCAAATCTCTTTTTCAAAAATCAAATCCTAACTTTATTCTATACATCTCTCTTTTTCCCAACATTATCATACACTTTCTTTCAAATCTTACTTCCACTCAAATTTTCCTTTTGTACGGAATCACTTCATTCCCCAACGTCTCTATCCTTCTTTTCATTCTATAAATACCTCTCATTTTTTTTTTCATAAAATCTCACATCAAATTCTAACTCATCTCTCAAATTTCTACTTCATATTCATTCTCTCTTCTTCCCCCGGCAAAAATGGCGAAGCGGATAGAAACGTGTTTTCTTATGGTCATCACTGTTGTGGTGGTAATCATGTCTTTCTTCTGTCTACATAGCCCTGAAAAATGTGGACCTGGGATGTTGACACTCCCAATCATATACATGTTATTGTTTGTAGCATGGGTTATTAATCGTCATTCTTAAAGTTTGCTGTATCTCTTATTTTCTTAAATGTACCGTTTACTCGTCGTACTGTTCATTATAGTATGTAATATTTGTACTGTCAGTATTAAATGTTGTACTATTTTTTGTACTGTTGCTTAATTATTCAGATAATATTTTGTGTGTTTTTTGCCAGTCAAATATTTATTTTTCTGTGCATTAAATGATTTTCAGGGTTGTTATCGGTAATTTTGCTCGCGTACAGTAAATATTAGTTATTTATTATGTCTGTGTTTTTTAACAAGTCATGTAAATAAACTTTCATCTTTCACATAAAACAAAAACAACAAAAAGAAAATTAACTTTGACTGTTGATTTTTCACTCTAACTGCTACATTAATACCTGAACAGTCAGTTGACAGTCAAACTGCTGACAGTACAATTCTCCGTGTTTTGTACCATCAATCAAATCAAACTTTTGCATTTCAAAATCCCAAGATTTTTGTCCTAGAAGTCTTCTGAATATCACATGATTAGCAGAGACTCAGCACTGCACAAAAATCAGGTACGCTTAACTGTCTCCTACACAAACAGTCCCTAATTAGGGTTTATTATTTTTCAGGAGAAACAAGTTTTTGAGACCTCAAATGGATTTCATGAACCTCCATATATCTCAAAGTACCATCATACAAATTTTCAAACTTCAATTCACTCAGACGCACCGTCAGCAGCTCAAATGGTCAACAGACGACCCGTTTGACCAAAAAAGTCAACAGACAGTCAAAAATGAAATTTTTTGTCAACATCCATATTTTGTCAAAGGATTCATCATTTGATCATTGGATGATCATAATTCATCAAGGAAAGATCAAAAATCAACAAAACCCTAAGATTCAAAATTAGGGTTTTCACCTGAAAAGTTAACTGAACTTTGACTGGTCATAACTCTCTCATCCTTCATCCAAAAAATTCAAACCTAAGCTCATTTTGAAGGAAATTGAATTATCTTTCAAATTCAATTGGTCCCATGGTCATTAGGTTCACCATTTGAAAAATATGAACCAAGACATTACAGGTCATTTTCAGAGTCAACAAAAAGACACTTTTTTCAAAAGGACACGCAAGGAGCATGGAAACTAATTTTGACATGAGACCAAAGACATTGGTTATAGGACTCTTTGAGGTTTCCAAAAAGTGCAAGATCTCCTTCATATGACAAAAATTGAGGGATTTACACCTTGTTGAAGTTGGCTAAATTTTGGGAAAATGCATGAAGCCAACATTGATAAAAAATGTATTTTTTCCAATTGGGGCCAAGTTTTCATAGTTCAAACATGTCTACCATAATATAATGGGCCTCCCACGACCAAGACAAAGCCCACATCATTTTTATTCCATTTTTGGTTTAATTTTATCCCATTTAAGATTAAATTGAAAATGGAAAATGGAAGGATAATGCATGACTTAATTTCTAAGCATGACTCATCAAGGAATTAATCAAAACTCTGCCCCAAGCCAAGTACAGCAGAAGGAGAGTGGAAAGTCAAGCCATGGTAGCTTAAATGCAAAGCCACATGTGTTGAAAAAGTCAAGAATTCAACAAAAGCACTTAATGCTTTCTAGCTTAGTTCTTAAGCATTTCAATGCTTATATAAGAGCTATAACACTTCAGTAATAAGGGAGCACGAATTCAGAGCCAATAGAATGCTTATACCACTCTTGTAATCATTTGTAGTTTTGAAGAAAAATTTAAATTCGAATTTTAAATTCAAGCTCATTTCAATAGAAACTAAACACTTAAACACGTTCTCTAACCTTCATTGAATATATCCCAATCACTTTCAACAAGCAAAGCACTCAGAATCAAGCTTCATAGCTCACGGTTTGCTCAAACAAAAACTAACCAAAATCTCATTATATGTGCATATTTAACACGATGTAGTCGTATATTTGAACTAGGCGTGATGTTCTGATCGTTTCTGGACATTTAATTAAGGTTTGGTTAAGTATTCACGAAGATACCATTCTAGGGTTTGTGAACTTAAATTTAGGGCTTTCCATTAGAAGCAAAATTAAGTAAAATTAATGGCATATTCGAACTCAGTGAGCCAAGCCCAGTCGAATGGACATGTCGCGCCAAATTTCTTTTCCTGTTTACCCCTATTCGCTATTTTGCAGGTTTGGAACTCATCAATTAAAGCGCTTTTCTCATAAAAGCGCTGTTAAAAGTGTGGCGAGAGGTTGAAGATGAAGACGTGTCCCCTCCCCATTGGCCAGTCTGCGCGCGCGTGTTTTCTAAATAACCCCCGGATTCAGTGTCTGCAGGTGTGTCACGTGTGGTGGTCCCTCACAATTCAAGCCATCAGATCCATCCACTCAGTACATCCAACGCATCAGAATGAAGCCCCATAGCGTGGACTTTATTTAATTACCACATCTGATTATTGTCTTTATATTTTCTATTTTATTTTGTTTTTCTTTACAAAATTAATTTAAAATAGTTTTAAATATCCAAAAAATACACAAAAAATATTTTTAGGCTTCTAAAATAATATTTTATTTTCTGATATAAAAATATTTTATTTTTCTTCATAATTTAAATATTTTTTATAATTAATTAGATAATATGCATATATTTATCTTTTAATTATTTTAACCGATCAAAAAATCATAAAAAAATTTGTTCTTTATATTAAATATTGTTTATACATTATAAACTAATTTTGTACATATTTAGGATAATTTTCTATTTAAGTTTTAATTATTTGTATAATTATTTGTATAATTATGTGATTATTTAACTTAATGATTTCAAAATCAATTTCAAAAATTCCAAAAAAATTAGTTTTGCTTTAAAATTAATTAACAAGCATTTTGAACATATTTTGAACTTAATTTTTAGGTTTAAATTTTATTTCCATCTTTTTCTCATTTTAATTAAATTAATCATGCATTAATTATAATTAAAATCAATCATCAAAAAATCCAAAAATACCTCTTTTATTTTCTTGCAATTTAAATTCCTAGATCAAGTGTATAGGTTGTCAAATTCATGTAAATAGCGTAGTTTACATTTCCTGCACAATCGATGTAATAGCGTAGATTTACTTTCCGCATTTTAAATACCAGCACATATAAAACTGCGTGTATGCCAAAGATTAAAATTGAACCGTTAGATCACTAACTTCAAAGATAAAATATCTGAATTCAAACACAATCACACTTGCACCTCTTAGGGTAATCCCTCTTTCACTCTTTTCAAAATCAAAATCAAATTCAAATGCAAAATCGAACTTTTGTTTATATCCGGTGAAAGGATAGTTTTTAAAGGAAATGGGATAAAGACCTTATAACTTAGGTTAGACCTCCTAATTTGCTTGCTCAAATCAAAACAAACAGATCTCTCATATATCATTGTTTTTCAAAATAAAAATTTCAAAAAGACAATACTTTGTATATATCTAAACAAGGATCATTACGAAGTTAAAGTTCTTTTTTCAAAACATCTTTTGAAAGATAAAAAACACTTTGTATACATCCGCACAAGGATCATTACAAAGTCAATTTACAAAGGTATTTGAAACCACATACGAGCATTTCAAGGCAATAGAAAAGTAATTGAAAACAAGTGAGCTAAGCAAATTAAAGAGCCCATGGATAACCATGGATACAAAGGGTGCTAACACATTCCCTTTGTATAACCTACCCCCTTACCCAGAATTTCTTAAAGGTCTTTTTTCTGTTTCTTTTATAAACCTTTCCTTAATTGGATAAAATAAAAGGTCGGTGGCGACTCTCTGATTTTCAAACACAAAAGCAGAAACAAAAAAGAGTCAGTTCGCGTATCTCTCCGCGAGAGGTATGGCAAAAAACCGAGGGCGACAGAACTGGCGACTCTGCTGGGGACTTACTTTCTAAAAACAAAATGTTTTCAAAAGGGGTTACCTTTAGAGAATAGATCACTCCGATGTTTTCAATTGTTTGATTTGATTGCTCTATTTTTCAAAGGTTTGTTTGGGTATTTTGCTTGTGTGAAAGATTCTAACCCGATTCTCGAGATACCTTAAGTATGTGACAATAGACCAAGGAAACTGTACGGCAAGTACCGATACGGTTGATCTGGTAGTCACCGTTAGTGCGATACTTTGGTTTATACTGATGTCCCTTGAAAACGATCAAGGAGTATATTAGGCTTCTGAAATGTCATTAAACACTAATTTGTCTTATAACCTTTTAGTTGAACTTGACTTGTGGCTTATTAAGTGGCTAGCTTTGAAATTGATCGAAGTTAATTATCCTCGAGGAATATTTTGATCGGCCGTCCGAGCGCCGTATTGAGATGTTACCTCCAAGGATCATAGAACCCGAATACTCTTCTAGGACAGGTTTTAACCAACTCAACTTCAGTGGGGAGGGTATCACCTATCAGCTTCATGCAAGCCTTTAAACCTAAGGCTATTGTTTGATTTGTTTGTGTGTGCCACATGTTTGACATCATAAGCATCATAAGCATATCATTTTCTCACTAATCATTTCAAGGATCAAGGAGTTTACCTTTGTTTTGTTGTTGCAGGTAATGGCTCCCGCCACCAGAGATTACATCCGAATCAACATCTCAACGGTGCCATCTGAACTAAAAGACTTAGTATCATAATTCCCCAGGAATGTTCAATTCACCGAAAAGCATGGTCACCTATTCCATTTGGTTACCTCAAAATTTGAAGAAGACATGATACGGGTCCTGTTCCAGTTCTTTGATCCCGAACATCATTGCTTTACCTTTCCTGATTACCAGTTAGTACCCATCTTGGAAGAGTTTTCTGAACTAATTGGATTACCTGTTCGAGATCAATTACCTTTCATTGGTTTAGAAAGGATTCCAAAACCTGAAATCATTGTTGCTGCTTTACATTTACGAAAGTCAGAAATCGAGTCCAATTGGGAAACAAAGAGTGGAGTTAAGGGTTTGCTTGCTAAGTTTTTAATGGAAAAGGCTCGATTACTACTAGAAAACAAAAGTTATCTAGCTTTTGAGGAGGTTGTGGCTCTTTTGATCTATGGGCTGGTTTTATTCCCTAATCCTGACCAATTCATAAGTGTACACATCATCAACCTTTTCCTAACCCGTAACCCGGTACCAACATTGCTGGGAGACATTCTACATTCTCTACACACTCGTACCATGAAGAAACGAGGAACTCTTATGTGTTGTATACCACTATTTGCTAGGTGGTTTACATTTCATCTTCCCCGATCAGTGTTGAGAAATGAACAAAGAATGCAATGGTCTCGCAGGATCATGTCTTTGTCTCATTCAGATATCCGGTGGAACAACTTCTTTCAAAGAGATATTACTATCATTGATCATTGTGGGGAGTACCCTAATGTGCCACTACTTGGCATCAAAGGGGGCATCACTTACAATCCCTCTTTAGCTTTACGCCAATTCGGATATGCACGGAGAAACGGTCCTCATGACATGATTATCCGTAGCATTGCATTTGATTACAAGGATGATTCCCATAGACACCGACGAAGGTTCATACATGCATGGGGCAGTGTCTATAGAATAGAAAGCAAAACTTTGGGGCAATGGAATTCTATTCCTATGGAACCTTACCTCAGATGGGTGCGGGCTCATGCTCAGAAACTCATCATGCCATGTCCTGCTATTCTACCTGTGACTATTGAGCCAGAAGTCTGAGGAGACGAACCTCAAGTTATTCTACATCCGGATATGCCAACTGACCTGGAAGAGTTGCAGAAATCTTGGGTTCAACTAAAAGAGGAAAGAGACACCTTCAAAGCACACTGTCAAGACTATGAGAGAAGACTAAGAGACACCTTCAAAATCACCAAAATTGGCAAGTTTAACGAGCTTCGTGACTTTTATGTAGTATAGCCCACAAAAATCTTCAAAACGACCAAAATTTGCAAGTTTAGTGAGCTTCGTGACTTATATGTAGTATAACACACAAAAATCTTTAAAAAAAACAAAAATTTGCAAGTTTAATGAATTTTGTGACCTTTATGTAGTATAGCACACGAAAATCTTTCAAAAGATCAATGTATGATAGTTTAACGAACTTCGTGTATTTTATGTATTATAGCACACATAAGTATTCCAAAATACCAAAGGTTGCAAATTTAACGAACTTTGTTGATTTTATGTAGTATAATAATGTCATACCCCAAAATTTTCCTTTTTAGGCCGTACTACAATCAAAGCAAGTGGTTCCTTTTGAAAGCATATGCTTCACATCCAAGAAAAAGAGGGGTAATTACCTTGGATGGCGCCTTTAAGCCCATCTCCCACGAAATTGTTTCCCTAAAAAATGCAAATTTCAGGGCATTTCAATGTCCAATCATCTTCTACCTTTAGATCACGATAGGCAGACATGCCTATCTGACTCTTCAGGTTTAAGGAGATTGAACAGGGGCAGCTGTCATACCCCAAAATTTTCCCTCCTATATTCAGTCAAGGTTTGCTCAATTGGGTTTATCACGTTAGTCCATCGGCAGTGATCTTCTCCAAAAAGTCAACAAAAGACACCTTTTGGGTCAAAGCTCATAACTTGAGCATGGAAGCTCCAATTGAGGTGAAACCAAAGGGAGGTACAATGCGCACAAGTTGGTCGATTTTCATGAAATACATAAAACCTTAAATGAAGAATTTTGAATTTCTTGATTAATGGGTCTAAGATTTTCACTTCAAGCATGGTCATGACCTTGTATGAGACCTCTAAATCCATATTCACCCTTTTATAATTTTATTTACTACTTATTTGGACATTTATTCATTTAAATATCAAATAAACTTAGAAAAATATCAAAAGAAATGGATTAAATCATATGGACTTTCTTTTAATCATACAAAGGCTCAAAAAACACCATAAGGAGGTCCAATTTTCGTTCATATGTAAAAGGGAGGGTTTTAGCCAAATTAAAAGAAAAAAAAACTCATGCATATTCATGCAACATTCCAAGGGATCAAAAATAAAGAGTCCAAGCCCATGGAATGACCTAATAGACTCCATATATATTCTAAAACACTCAGCACACAGGGGAGGACGGAAAAATAAGAGGAAAGGGCTAGGGTCTCTAAGTCAAAAAAATTGACAAAACTTGAGTTTTTTGCGTTCCTTTCTTGCAGCCACTTAGAGCTCGACCTAGTGATTCTATTATGGAGAGGAGACATCAAAAGGTAAGCTGGGATCGAAGCACAAGCGTTGGAGCACGTGAGACCATGGTTGCGTAAGGTTCTTATGCATCTTTCTTTTCCTTTTCGTTTTTTGCTAAGTAGGATGTATTAGTTTAATCTAATGGTTTCTTTGAGTTTCTGATGTTATTTTGAGAAGAACTGAACCATTGGACGAGAGTTTTTACGTGTGGAATTCGAACCACCATTGTTAGGGCATAGAGATCTTTTTTTTTGTTTTCATGGTTATAGCCGGTTCTGAGCCAAATAAATTACACCATTAGACTCACCATGTGTGCATTATGAGATCTGGGTGGCCGCTTTGTTAAGATAACAGTATTTTATTTGAATTTCGTTACATGCTTATATTGTTGAATTATATTGAAACCGCGACTTCGAGGTCGATTATATACTCGATATAGACCTTTATTCGCTTCAAATTTATGATGGTTGTGTTCATGGCATTTAGCTCTACAATTTTGGTTCAAATTTCATTTGATTTCATGGAGAATTGATGGAGTTATGGACATGTGAAGATGGAGGGTGGAGCTGCGTTTTTTACGGTTTTGAATGGGGTGGCTCGCGATCCATTGTTTCCCATGAAGAAGACGACTGTGTGTCGTTGTGGGATTGGCTGTGCAGAATTTGTTTCTCTCTCCTCACGGGTACAACAATCTTATTGGGTGGTCAACGAGTCATCCCCTTTTGTTCCACGCGTGATTGGTTGGACGGCTGGCTGAGGGTCCCACACGCAACTTTGTTGACTGTTTTTTTCTCTTTATATTATTTTGTTGTTATTTTGTTAACAGCTAGGATCAATGGCCCAGATGGTAGCATCCTGATAATGGGACAACAAGGTCCTGGGTTCGAACCAGTTACTTGTATTATTTTTAAATTCTTTGTCTAACAGACCATTGGAACTCCTACAATCCAATATAACGTACAACAGATGCATCCTTACCATGGGATTCCAAGGATGTGCCTCATACAATCATAGCTAGGTTTTTCTAAACATATTTCTATTTTTATTTTGATTTAATTATTTAGATAGGATATTTATAAATTATATTTAATTTAATTTAATCAATTTATTTTAGGTTTAGAATAATAAAATAGGATTAGGCTAATAATTAACATTAGGATTATCTCCCGATTATTCGATATATTGATTAATTTATTTAATTATTTTTAATTATTATAATCACAAGAACCCTATTAAAATTACCAATACGTTAGGGTTTGCCCAATCCCACTGGCCACTTGGCCAAAGTTTTAGGATTTAATTTGTTATTCGTTCCGACTAAATCTATTAGTCTCAATGATTAATAATCGATTAATTTAATTAATCAAATCCAATAATAAAACACATTTTATTTTGCTAAATGGTTCTAACCAAATCTATTGGTTACAATTATTAGCATACTTAACTCGTTATCGTGTAGTAATCAATCCTATTGATTATGAGGGATAACGATAAATAATTTTAATTACAATATTAAAATATACTCCATTTTCTGTCCGTGACGATCGAATCTATCGATCAGAGCAACCAGCAATACATTATTTAATCTGTTAACTATAATGATCAAACCTATTGATCATTGCAACTAATGGTCCCATATTAAATCAGGGTTGTACGCCAAACATTTAAAACACGCTAAACCACGAAACTACGGATTTTCATCTCTTCAATACTGCGATTTTCAAATCTACGATAAGGTAATTCAAAATACCTTCGAACTTCGCATTTCAAAAACTACGACAAGGTAACTCAGAATACCTTCAAACCATATAAAATTAAATTCAAAGGCGTACAACCCTGTGCTCGAACTACGTTGATTCTGATTCTCCATAAGGAGATACGTAGGCACTTGGCAACAAGGCAAGTCCCCTTCCCAAAAACCTCAATTCTTTCAAATCTCACTTTTCACCCTTCTCATTTCCTTAGCTATTAACCTCTATAATTTTTCCATAAACCTTCATCTTAGATCAAACCTTAGGAAAGGGTTGAGGGTGCCTAACACCTTCCCTCGACCTGATTATAATAATCTTACTCCGATCTCTTAACTGCGTAGGGTTTCCTATTCGCCCTGGTAGAATAGGTGGCGACTCTAAAAAGCTTATTTTAGGGCAGGTTACGTCGAACCTATGAACCTAGGGCTTATGTGCTTATGTGCTTATTATGTGTTTACAATTTGTATACTGCGAGCCTCTTGCGTTTTAATTTTGCAGGTGTTCCAATGCGCTCCCTAGCCTGCAGGGACTCTATTTCCAAGACCATGTCCTTCCCACGAAGGGCATCTACATTTATGCACGTCGATTGGCCTCTCGATGGCCATGAGACCTAGCGACTGTCATGAACGGTCACTCCGCGCCTGCATCTACGCAATCCCTAGCCTGTAGGGAGTTTCCTTTTATATCTTTGTATTTTTTACAACTACGTGTCCTTCCCACGAAGGACATCTTCGTTTATGCACGTCGATTGGCCTCTCGATGGCCATGAGACTTAGTGACTGTCATGAACAGTCACCATGTGCCCACATCTATGCACTCCCTAGTCGGTAGGGATTCTATAAAAAAAATCGCATCCTTCCCACGAAGGACATCTTTATTAATGCACGTCGATTGGCCTCTCGATGGCCATGAGATACAGTGACTATCTTGAACGGTTACCCCGTGCTCGCTCCTACGAACTTCCTAGCCGGTAGGGATTTTATTTTATGTCTATGTGTTTTTACGATGACTTCGTCCGTCCCCTGAAGGACGTCCCCATGAACGCACGTCAATTGGCCTCTCGGTGGCCATGAGATCTAGTGACTGTCCTGAATGGTCACCCCGTGCTTATTCCTGCGCACCCTCTAATTTGTAGGATTTGGATTTCCATCTATACATCTTTCATCCCGAGCCTGTAGGGATTTCTCTTCATCCGATATCGTCCTTAGATAGGTTGTGCTCCGCATAGAGAACCTTCCCACGAGGGACAACTTCATTGATACAAGTCGAACGGCCTCTCGATGGTCATGAGATTTGGTGATTGTCTTGAACGGTCACCAGCTGCTACCTTCCGCATACTCCCTAATTTAAGGGATTTCCATTGGCGTGTCATAACATCTATCTTGCAAGGATTTCACAAGGGTCTAATGTCGCCTCTAAGGCTATCCCTAGGATTATACTTCACACATCTGCATTGCATACACGAAGTTATAATACAAGGAGTCTCTCGCATACGCATGCATTTTCATTGTCATGCATTCATACATTTACAATTGCATCTTCACCCGCATCCACACTTGCCGTGCTAGCCGATTTCCCGATACTCACAAAGAAGACCAAAGAGGATCATAAACTATGGAGAAAGGAGGAATGAGCCTTACTAAGAAAAGAAGAGGATGCCTCCCGCCATGCCGGTTTCATGTCCATGCCTTTTTAAAACAGGATTATAAATACACCAAAGTTATCATGGGGCAAGGATTAGTTCAATAAAGAAGTTCCCTCATAGATACACTCAAGGGGTATCTAGTCATAAAGGGGTTCATCTTAGAACATAGCAAACATTACAAGGACGCTCTACGATAACTTGAAGGGCAAGGGTTTGTCCAACTAGGGCAATATCCTGAACAAAGATGCATAACTACGATGGAGGGAAGGCGACATGTGTTAACTCCCCACCAAGGGGCAAAAGGGGTCATAGATTTCCTTTATCAATCTACAAAATCTGGAGGTTGCAAATGGTGTGATATTATCCTTAGGAAAAGCAAAAGAGGTTCAGTCAAAGGAAACTCATGAAGTTCCGATACAACAAAAACCCACCGCTAACAATTTATTCCCTACAGGTTTGACGTGCCCAAGGAGAATTCGAGGTTACCCTTTTTACTTCTATAAGTCTAGGAACCAAGGAGTAAACAAGGTCAACGGATTTACAAAGGAGAATACCCCTGGGATTAATAGGTTTTGCCACGCGCAGAATTCCAATCCCTACGATCGCTAAGTGTTACTCAAGATAAAATTTGTACCTTCGGATTAGCAATTCTAATGGGATGACTACACAGGTTTTGGAATCGATTCATTCGCATGCTTCTATTCTATTCTATTTCAAATTTAAGGTTATTAACGAACTTAAGGGAGAATGAGGAATACAAATAACTAAGTCTCGCTAAACGTATGTGTCGCTACCGCGAAAATTAACAGAGTCGCCACTAACATATTTATCCTGAAAAGGAAGGGAATGCCAGCAAACCACAAAACAAAACAACGGTCTCACGACCAGAGAAAAAAGGGTAAGGGAGTCGGTTACGTGAGGGGAAGGTATGAGCACCCCTCACGCCCATCATACTTGATGGTATCCACGCCTGTGTCTAAAACTATGGGTGTGTAACAAATCTACGCTAATCTGGACTAAAATGAATGCAGAATGTAGGGAAAAGAAAGGATTGTACTCGCACGGGCCCTACCCCGCTGCCTACGTATCCGTTTTGCGGAATCAGAGGTACCGTAGCTCGGCTAACTAATTTCTGTTTGTTTTGTATTTTTTAGGTGAACGAGTTACATTCGCACTCCGCTGCGTGACCTTTGGAGACTTATGCTGGGAATGGAGCGGAAATAACAAGTTCTTAAGAAAAGAAAATCAAAGAGTGTGGTTTGTGTTTTAAAGAATGCATGAGGAAGACCTAAGCTAAGGGGGAAAGCTTGCTACCTAATGTTATCATACAAAGGGTACAAGTCTAAACTAAACTAACAACCTACTAGGGAAAAGGGAAACAAACAATAATATCACACAAACGAGCATCCGCTCGTAAAGCAAACAAAACCAACGGTACTGACCGAGTGGTAGAAAAGCGGTCCCGCCATAGCCAAGGGGAGCAACTCAACCCAAGTCAACCAAGTATTAGACCTCGCGAAAATGATCGAGCCATAGACAAGAGGGCGGACCCCTCTCAGCAACCAAGCCGTCACGGATCATAAAGGAAAACGGTGTGTGCGTACACCGAGCATCAACGTCGAGCGACGCGAGCTATAGGAAAGGCGGGGGTCCGGCTACATGAACCCTTTTCCTGACATACTCAATAACAACATCTTGTGCAGGTTCAGAAGCAAGCAACGCGTAGCGTGCGCATAGTGAACAGACTCGATGAGACTAGGCGGGGGTTGATTGCTAACCCTTTCCGCATGCCTTCCACGAGGACTTAACGGAGTGCCATATAGGACTTATTACACCAAGACTCCCTGCCGCAAAGCAAAAATATAAACACACCAACAAAAATAGAGCCTCTTTCGAGGGCTTGGCCAGATGAATGTCTAGGTCCTACTTCTCATGTTAAAGGATGATGCAAGAAAGCGATAAAGTGCGAGAAAAATAAAATGAAATGGAATCAATACCAAACAGATGATGATCCGTAAACTATAACGACGAGAGAAAGCAAACTAAGAATCTCGCGAGCTAGCAAAGCGAAAGCAAATAGTCAACACACCGATTAGCCATGAAAGCACACAAAGGTCGACATGCGCGTCGAGCATAATCACAATACACCTGCAAGAGGAACAAGTAATCCAAACAAGCAGATATAAAGTAATAGAAATGTGTCTCCAGGATGAGAACACAGCACGAGTGAATGAAACTGTGTCTCGCAAATGAAGCGGAACGCTCAAGCAATGAGCTTCGATCGGTGACTATCCAAGTACCTCGCTCACTAGCACACAAGTTAGAGATAACAACATATCGCAATCGGAATTGCGTTATTTGAATGATAAGCCAAACCGGAAATAGATAACGGAATAGAGAATGAAAACGTAGCGAAAGAAAACAAGAAGAAACATGGGATAATATTCAAAAGAAAATCAAATATGCATACCGAAACTACGAAAGTCAAAACAAGTATTTACATGCACAACGATACACCGAAACGGCGAAACCGGGTAAAAACGGTGAAAGCTAAACTCGTCAGAATTAAGCCAAAATTTTATAGTAAGCTAGAAACGTGCCAAAGAACTCAAATATGCGGTCGGAATTTACAAAATCGGCCCGGAAGTGCGACTTTCGAAACAGGGGCAGTAGCAAAAACGATAAAAAAAGTCGGCCGAAACCAAAAATAAACCTAACCATCATCTCCGTAAGCATTATTCTACTCAAGAAACATTATTCACATTCGCAAAAATTCAACACGGTTCAAGAGTTATGACATTTTGAAGTAAAGTCGACACACCGCGCGCGTTATGGAAGAATTGGGGAAAAAGCCACAAGCAAAGTATAACAGAAATTTCCAGCAAGTAAGAGCAACAATTAACATGCAAACAAACTTTATTATCACCTTGAATCAACACTAAACAAATACACCAAAACTCTAGGCCAAAATCTCTTTAGTTTCTATGTTTTTCATGTGTTAAGAGTAGTGAACATAACAACAAATGCTAAGTTTAAAATACTGCGCTAAAAATGCTGCTAAAACAGTCCCGTAATGCATAGAAAACACACACAAACACCAAGAAATGACTCATGGAAATTGACACATCAAATTATATTATTGGCTAGAGCAAAGATAACATAGAATCATGATTTTCAAGAGTGTAACCACTACAATTTTCCACATTAAACTCACATTTGTGCACCAAGTATATTCAACTTCAATCATTATCATCAAGCACAACAACAAGAATCAACCTCAAAAATTCAGCATCATGCTCATGGTTATAACCTCTCATGTCAACACCAATTATCATGCTTAAGTTGAAATTCACATTCTAAAATTGAACCAAACAAGTCCTACTTCTAAAATTCATCCACATGCACCTTAATTCACAACAACTCGATATTATCAAATCATCACAACTCTCATAATCAAATCATACAACACTTTGTGTGCATATATTTAATTCATAGAGCATTATCAATATATCATCAACAACTATTCACCGGTAAATCTCGAATTCAATCAAATAATCAAGATCAACACGAATCATTCAATCAACAAACAATTATCATCATCCATTATCATAGATCCGTCATCCGCAATCAAAAATCATCATGATCAATGTCGAATTAAGCAACAAAATCAATGATCTAGCAAGGTTTGTAGTGAATTTACCGGATCAAGCGACGAGAATGAGATCGGATGAACACGAATGTGAACATAAGGTATGAGAGAGGGAGATTGACGCGCCCTAGCCTTGGGAGAGAGAGAGATTTGAATTTGATGATCAATGAGAGAGAAGATTCTTCACTCTTGCTTTGATCTTCATTTGTTCTTGAGATTTGATCTTGAGTTGATGAAGATTGATGAAGTTTTGTGAGTTTTTGTGGTTTAGATCCAAGAAAATTGAGAGAGAATTGGAAGAAAGTGTTTTTGACCTTTTGGGTGAAATTGAAGTTATGAGAGTCCTCCCCCCATTTGTGAAGAGCAAAATGTTTATATATTGTCAACGCGAAATGTCCAAATTGCCCTCGATGCGTCCTATTTTGGCTCGTTTTTAAGGAAACTCGGTTCGGCTCTGAATTTCGGAACGAAACCAATGCCACTGTGAAGATGACCAAATTCGTGACTCGTCGCCGCGAGAATCGCCTCAATCCGATAAGCGATGAAGAAAATACGTCCGTTTGAATGACGAGAAACGTCAATTCATCTGGCGCGACTGTGTAGAATTTTGTGAGTACCGCCCAAAGAACTCGATAAAACTCCGACTTTGGCTCAAAATCTGAACAAGCATGTGTGACGAAGAAACGAAGATAACGAAATTTCCAAGAAAATGCCGCCGGAATGGACTTCATACTATAAAAATCAAAGGAGTTATGAATTTTCGAACTCGGCGCAACATACTCGAAAACACACTTTTTACCGAAACAACGCGATGATTCTTAAAATTCTGGGAGTTTTCCGTGCATAATTGGCCTTCGGTCCGAACATATGAAATCTTGATAATGATAGTACGGAGCTCCAGTTAAATTTTCAAGCGAATCCGACGAGCAAAATAGGAGATATGAATTTTACGAGGTCTGAAACCCTACATTCAGCACTGTTTTTCACTGCGAAACCTCAAGTAATTTGCAAATTTGACGACCTTCCTCAAAGAACTTGCTTCCGAGCCGAACGCAAAAGTTGTAGATATCGTCGAAACAGTCGAGGCTCTGCGGGAACTTATCTCATATCACCTTCCAAATATGACTTGTGAATTTTCTTGTATTTACACTGTTTAAACCTTTTTTCACACCGTATCTTCTTAAACCCATGAAAACTCTTTATTATTTCTCTTCAATTTTTGAATGACGAAATAAACGTCATTATTAACTTACAGCTCAAATAAAGAGGGCAAATTTTGGGGTGCAACAGCTGCCCCTATTCAAACTTCTTGAACCTGGCGAGTGAGAAACGAAAGTTTCGATTCGTTGAGGTGGAAGGAGATTTAATACTAGAATGAACTCGAAAATTTGCGCTCTTGATCAATAGAAGATTCCATCTTGTAATAAGAAGGAATGTACCATCCCACAAGCAGGGAGAAAAAACTTCAATTGATCTGGGCATCGAGAATAAGTAAGCCTTCATCTGATCTGACAATTTCAGGGAGAGGGAGACAAACTTCTTCTGATTTAAACATCAGGATGAGCGCCTGTAATGATTAGGCGAGTTGCTCTCTGGGAGGCATTTGAATCTGGATAACTTTCCTGCAGAAAGAAATAGATATGATATGCTTTATGCATGATGCATGTATGAATGTACATGGAATAACGCTCCCAAGAGGGAAGACGCTATACGCTTAGAAAATGCAATGCGAATGATGCATGATTCGAACGTTGCTTGGGGAAACAACGGAGGAGCACTGAATTGCTGAAACAGTCCTAGAGAGAGTACGGAACTCTGCGAGGAGGACAAGATGAGTGACCGGAAGTCACTATTACGAGCTGGCAAAGATGGATCAGAAATCTGCTAGAGATGATCAAATCTGGATGCGAGCTCTGTTTGAGGAATAAATCTTGCTTGAAGATAAGAACATCCCACTTACTTGCTTGGGGGGAAGACCCTGGAAACTTCACTGGAGAAGAAAATTCTCGACACTCTGGGGATGTGGAGATAGAGGCAAGTCATGGAGACAACTCTGATGGGGAGTGACCAACTTGCTTGTGTAGGACGCATTCCGCTGGGGAAGTCCTTGATGAGAACAGATCCTGCTGAGGATGCATGTGAATCTTTGCTGAGGAAAGAAAACTCAGTGGGGAAAATGAATACTTCTGCACAACGATCTGCTAGGGATATGAGAGATCCGCTGGGGATAAGGGACTCGGCATAAGAACCTTTTGTTAAGATAACTCCACTGGGGAATAAGATGACTCTCCTGGGGAAGCAGGTCAATCTGTTGGAGAGAGAAACACTCTACTGGGGGAAGAGAGACATTCGGGCAAGGAACCTCATTAAGAGCTTGCTGGGGAATCATATACCATCCGATCATGACTCAACTGGGGAGAAAGCATTCCGTCGGGGAATAAGACTTCAGATGCACGGGGAATACATCGAGACGTGTTTTGTTGAGGATATGAGAATCTTGGAACCAAGAAAGTCTCATTTGAATGCACTCAGCTGGGGAATGAGAACCTCTCATCGGGATTCACTCGGCCGGGGAGTGAGAATCTCTCATAGCTAGGTCCGCCAACATGCTGATACGAAACGCTTGCAAGGACGTACCTGCGAGACAAACAAATGAAAATGCCCCAGGATATAGCATGATATCTTTCACAGGATCTCCTCACATGGAAGAGAATGGTAATGCTCACCCACAATGGGCAAATGCAAGAGCAAACAGATTGTCGGACATCTTAGCTTTGAAACTTTCCAAACAAGCATTGGATTCAATGAGCTGATAGGCAAGCAATGATTAGAACACCAAACAAGTATCGACCGGAGCATCAAACAGGCATTATTTCTTCAAGGGAACGCCACCAGGAAACGGGCTTAAGGGGTCAAGCAAGTGTTGACTTCAAAGGGACCAAACAGGACTTGGCTTTCACAGTGTTCTGTGATCAGTGGTTTTCACACATATATTTATCGTTGTTTTTAAGTATTTTCAAGTTATGTTATTGAGTGTTTTGTTTTATTATTCGTCATTTTATGCTTTGGTTGTGTGTTTTAATGTTTTCAGGTTCATATGGAGAAATCGGAGTAAATCAGTGCGAAACTCGGAAGTTTTAAGGAAGTTCAGAAAACATGCTACAGGAGGCCTGACACGGGTGGCCGTGTTGCACAACACGGGCCGTGTCAGGAAGAGGGCGTAAGAAGAATGGAAAACAGTGGTGCAACACGGGTGCCCGTGTTGCTCAACACGGCCCGTGTTGCTAAGTCTGGGACCAAAGTTGAAAAATAAATATTACAGGGGGCCAACACGGGTGCCCGTGTTGCTCAACACGGCCCGTGTTGGGTGATGACGCTGATTTCAGTGATTTTTATTATTTAGTTCAGTGGTTGGCCTGCAGGGGTGTTTTTGGAATCTCCAACCAACTTAAGTGAGTCTGCACTATTTAGGAGGGTTTTCAAGATGAATTAGGGACTTTTGCATCATACGATAGAAAATCATAGAGGAGAGAAGATAGCTTCATCAGGAGTTTTGGAGACGGAGAGATTCAAGGGTTTCCACCATTGAAGATCAAAGTCACCATTATTTTTGAGTAATGTCTACATTCTTTATTATGTCTTTCTTGAATATTATGAGAGGCTAAACCCCCCAATGCTAGGGGGGTGGTCCTGATTTGGTTTTTGTAATAACGATGAATTTGTGATCTCGTCAATACATTGGTTTATATTATTCAGTTAAATTATGCAATGTTCTTCTTGTTTTCTTTATCGGTCAAATAAGGATTAATCTATGGCTAACAAATACAGGACTGTAGTTGTTAGGGTTTGTGCATAATTTGATTATAGTAGATATCACCTAGGACTAGGGATACCCTATCATTACCACATAATCTTGATTATATAAAAGCTTGGTTTCAATTTAGGTTCCTAAGGACTTAGGATTTAGGTTGGAAGACCAAAGGTTTCCTCACTAAGGACTTAGGAGGAAACACCCTAAGGATGTGGTAACTGAATGTTATGAACTTGTTTAAGAGATCTTAATTCTGAAGTGTTACATGCCAAATCAACCACTCACCCTAGCATCTCATATATTTGATAACAAAAATCAATTTATTTTCTCATCATTTTTTCTTTTCAAGGATTTCATCCACCAAAACCAAAACATTAATCTTTTGTTCAATTGAATCATATTTTACGAATCTGTATTTCCTACGCAGTCCTTGAGATCGACATTCGGGGAATTTCCCTTATTATTACTACAGAGGCAAAAATAGTACACTTGCTATTTTTCCGATCATTCTGCATATTTTTATTGATTGTAAAGATGCCAACAAGTAATGGGCTTACAGACACATTGGGGTGTATATGACAACTATCCGCAATTGTTAGAAATCCATGACACGAGGGTCGAAAAGGAAACAAAATCATGGCTCGAGGGTCAGAGAGGAGGTAAACTCACGACGTGAGGGTCGAAAAGGAGATAAACTCACGACGCGAGGGTCGGGAAGGAATCAAACTCACGACACAAGGGTCGGAAACGAGATAAACTCACGACACGAGGGTCGGAAAGGAATCAAACTCACGACACGAGGGTCGGAAAGGAGATAAACTCACGACGCGAGGGTCGCAAAGGGGATAAACTCACAACGCGAGGGTCGGAAAGAAGGTAAACTCACGACACGAGGGTCAGAAAGGGATCAAACTCACGACACGAGGGCCGGAAAGGAAACAAACTCACGACACGAGGGTCGGAAAGGGATCAAACTCACGACGCGAGGGTCGGAAAGGGATCAAACTCACGATGCGAGGGTCGAAAATGAGATAAACTCACGACGCGAGGGTCGGAAAGGGATCAAACTCATGACGCGAGGGTCGGAGACTCGCGACACGAGGGTCGAAAAGGAGATAAACTCACAACTCGAGGGTCGGAAAGGAGGTAAACTCACGACGCGAGGGTCGGAAAGGAGATAAACTCATGACTCGAGGGTCGGAAAGGAGATAAACTCACGACACGAGGGTCGGAAAAGAGATCAAACTCACGACGCGATAGTCGGAAAGGAGATAGACTCACGACTCGAGGGTCGGAAAGCAGAGGACTCACAACACGAGGGTTGGAAACTCACGACTCGAGGGTCGGAAAGCAGAGGACTCACAACACGAGGGTTGGAAACTCACGACTCGAGGGTCGGAAAGCAAAGGATTCAAAACACGAGGGTTGGAAACTCACGACTCGAGGGTCGGAAAGTAAAGGATTCAAAACACGAGGGTTGGAAACTCACGACTCGAGGGTCGGAAAGCAAAGGAATCACAACACGAGGGTTAGAAACTTACGACTCGAGGGTCGGAAAGCAAAGGAATCACAACACGAGGGTTGGAAACTCACGACTCGAGGGTCGGAAAGCTAAGGAATCACAACACGAGGGTTGTAAACTCACGACTCGAGGGTCGGAAAGCAAAGGAATTCGATGTCCACATAACAAGACTCTAGTTGAGGGATATCGATAAGCAACGGTTATAACATCTGGAAGAGATCTGAAAATCACACTGAAATGCGAAGATCCCACTGAAGATTGGACTTTCAGCTTCAGACCATTGAGGATGAGGACCCTGATGGTTCTCAAATTCATATGTTGTTTAGCTCACACCTGAACTTTAAACTGAACACCTCCTGATGAGGAAAAAATGCCAATGCATAGTGTCTTGCCCCAGCCTGTAGGGACTTCGGAGAGATTCGTCTTGTAAGGATCTTCTGATATCTGCTTACATCAAACTGACTTGCCCCAGTATCAAGAATTTTGGCACCATGCCCCCGCCTGACTTGTATTGTAAGTAGGCTTAACTGTGCTTGAGTGAATGCCCCTGATTATTCAGCATTTTGAGAGATTCTTCGAATCTTGACCTGATTGCCTCAGATTGATTGAAAACTTACTCGCTAGAGTAATCAAACGCTTTTGTGCCCCTGAGGGTGATTAGACTTTGAAATATTGCTGCCTCTGCTCAACAAAGTTTTGAAGACAACTTGTCCTTTGGGAGGAATAAACTTTTCATCTGAAGTTCACGATGGAAACTTTCTTGATGTTAAGCACTTGTTCACATGCAAAGAATGTTTATTATGAGAAATATAATTCTAATGCAAAGAGCATGTTCGTCTTGAAGTTTAAAGAAACTTTTTGAAAGGATGTCGTAACATCGATTTTTTTTATGAAAGAAAGATGGTGTGATACCAACTCAAGTGCTTAGCGGATCTCCTAGGAGTCAGCTTACCGTATTCTCATGTATAGTCTGCTTTCGAATTAACCCATGCTTCAGTTAGGACTTTTCAGGGTTGTAACGTGGCCAGGTTCACGGTTTTAAAAAAAGATTTTTAGGCTCAAATTATTTGGTGCCCACCCCCTTCATGATGTTCTCCAGTCCTAAGTTCAGTTAACTTGACACGAGCATTTATCTTTCAAGAGGAGTTTGGAAATGATTGAGGAGTCAATGAGGTCTTCTGGACACGGCCGTCACTTTACCTTTTGTTTTTGGTGTCTGATCACACGACTTTGTTCTTTGTTGAGGATTCTTATTTTGTAATCCTTGTTTTGCTTTCTCTTTTCCTTTCTTTTTTGTTTCCCTAAATTTTGCCTGGACAAATTCTTTTGAATTTTGAGTTGGATGTCCAGCGGGATGCCCTAACTTTTTCCTAAGTCACATGTTTTCAAGTTGTTGACTTAGCGGGCTCTTTTTCTTCTTTTTTTTCTTTTTATTTCATTATTTTCTTTTGAACAAGCCGTGTGATCCTGAATCTCTGATTTGTTGGAAGTGCATAGTGACTGCCTGAGTCATTGATTGATGACGAATTACCATTAAGGTATCGTCATATTTTGACCTCCTGATGTGAGGGATAAACCACAACAGCTTTGATGTTGGTCTCGACCTCCTGATGTAAGGGATAAATTTGACGTCTCGAACTCCTGAGGTGAGGGATAATCGTTGTGGATTTGACTTTCCTCAATCTTTTGAAGGATAACCATTGTTGTATCCTTAGATGTGTGCTCCTGATGAGTTCCGAAAGCTCGACCAGGTTAACTAAACACTACCCTGCCCCAGGGTTAAAATAAGGGTTTTTTTCATGAATAGAAAAGAAACTCCTACTTCAAAGGCTCAGAAGGGTTAATGAAGGTTTCACTCCCTTATATCTCTAGTGTTTGGGAATTTGAAACAATGCTTGTACATCATCAACAGGGTTCTACTCAAAAGCATACCATTTGAGTTTCTTGGTATTATGTTCATCATTCTCCCTACAGAGTTATCATGCTTTATTAACAGGAGCTAGTATCACAAAAAGCATAGAAAACATATAAGAGCAAAAGCGAATGGATTTTTTCAAGACAAACATATCCAATGCATTATGATTATAGTTCAAAAACAAACAAGTTTTGCATGTAAACAATATTGAACAAAGAAAGAAAGCTTAAACATGAACATGCATGATGAATTAGGAATTGCCAATGTTGAGGAGATCTTCTCCGTATGGACTTATTGCTTCAAAAGATCCATTGGGTCAAAGGAGAACTTCAATTCTGGCCTTCAGGTGCGAATGTGATAGCCTTTGAGTCAATCAGGTCTTGTACCTTGTCTCTGAATGACTGACAGCCTTCAATCAGATAACCAAGTGCCCCAACATGGAAAGCACACCAAGCACTACGTCAGAACACTTTAGATCACTTCCTGGAAGAAGATTCCGACAAAGTCATACAGAAGTTGTAAGTGCTCAGTTTTAGGGATTTAAGTCGTGCAAACGGTGCACGAACTCAAGATACAAGGCGTCTTGCTTATCCCTCGGTCGGGAGCCCCAAATATAGCGACTGAAGTTTGTGAATGCTTTAGGGATTTGAGATGCCAATGATGCAAACTCAAGAACACGGAGTCTTGCTTATCCCTCAGCCGGGAGCCCTAAATATAGTGACTGGATAAGCAATCGCCGTCATGGATGGAGGACCTTTGTATTGCTATTGGCGAACAACAATAACCTCTGCGCTTGGCCACCAAAGTCATTACTTGGAACACACAACAGTTGTTGGGAAGGAAGCCTCTGGAAGTACAAGTCGCAAGTGATTCTCATGAGTTACTCCTCGAGGAAGAACAAACATTCTACTTGCGGAAGATGAAATGGGATCAGCCAGTAGAAACCATTATGAATGAACTCAAACACCTCTGCATCAATCAAGTTTTGGACTTTTTGTACCTCAACATCTTGTAAGGCTTGGCATTAGGATCAGGTGCCCCGAGAATGGAAAACACCGAGTATTGTCATCGAAATCAGGAGAGCTATCTGTGGTGAGAAACACCCAAAGCAACAAATCTTAACCAACGGAAATTCCATTAAACAGGAAAGTAATTGAACACCATGGCATTGTGATTACATCAACTTGTTTCTTACATTCTTTACGTCTCGGTTGACAAGAAAATGCTACTGACAAGGAAACTCCAGGATGAGGAGGTGACTCGGAGTATGAAGCAAAACCTTGAGAATGAGAGGCGTCTCTGCAGAACATTTTTTATTATTGTCTAGCAGAAGATTCTGACGAAGTCACACGGAATTTGTAATGCTTTAGGGATTCGAGCAATGCAAATGGTGCAATGCTCAAGATAGACAATGTCTTGCTTATCCCTCGTTCGGGAGCCCCAAGAACTTCAAAGACTTGCAGATCCTAACATCACGACCAGGTGCCCCAGAATAGAACTCACACCTAGTCTCATTGTCATCAAGCAGAGAATTTGCAAACATCAATACAAAGTTGCATATCTTCATAAACAATTCCGACTGAACTTTCTTCTCGGTAGAATCACCACAAAGTTGTTCCCTGACCCATTTTTGAACAAACAATAAGAACAAAATCAAGTCTTTGCATCTGGTGAGAGTACCAAGTCTGAATAAGAGATTCTCGACCTTGAACACCTGTTATGCATGAAATGTATGAGATGCGTGATATGAATGTGATGTCATGTTCATTCGATTTCCAAGGAATCCTCATGTTTTTGTTTTTTTAGCAAATAAGAGATGGAAAAGCTCGATACGAGGCTTAAAGATACGATTCCTTGGAAATGGAAGGAACATGTATGCTAGTTATTTTTTGTACATCATTTTTTGGAAAGTAAATATGCAATGATGCAAAGTGGTGGGGCTTGTTGCCGCCCACCAGGCATTCTGCACTGCCGGTAACACACATAATACAAAGACAAAGGTTCGGCCCCAAACGGTATACCACACGGAACACGGAATATCAATCCACGGAACCAAAGCCCATAGTCAATAACACACTGGAATAGAACACAGATTACCACTCGAACAAGAACCATAGTACCCCACGAACAAGAACCAATAGTACACTCGAACGAGAATAGCGGTAACCCACGAACAAGAACAGCGGTAACCCACGAACGAGAACAGCGGTAACCCACGAACGAGAACAGCGGTCACCAACAATGTACCTGTTAAATGATCATTGATTCCCGCCCCACTCACGGGTAAAATCTAGGCCAAGGTAAGGTCATGAAACGCAGTATACGGTCCGCCCGAAGGTAAGCATCGTCACAGCGCAGATGCGGGTGACGATAATACCTTCGTTTGAAACCACTACTCTGCTCGTGGTCACATAATCCATCCCGAGACGTACACCTCGAGACAAACCATGCTCCCACTCTATCCTAGGGTTCCTATGGTTCACATATAGCCTGGGTATTGGGCCTTTTACCTCTTGAAACACCCACCCAACAAACAGAGATCCAGCCAGTCCAGAATATGATGCAGAAAAGTAAAAAGCGCACATAGAATGCAATGCAAATAGGTAAATATGCAAAGCAATAAAAACACCAAATGATAAACACACAAGCGCTAGGATCGACTTGCTGAGTCCGGACCAGCAACAGGTCGAGACGTCCCCAGCAGAGTCGCCAGCTGTCGCTACCACGAAAATTAACAGAGTCGCCACTAACATATTTATCCTGAAAAGGAAGGGAATGCCAGCAAACCACAAAACAAAACAACGGTCTCACGACCAGAGAAAAAAGGGTAAGGGAGTCGGTTACGCGAGGGAAAGGTATGAGCACCTCTCACGCCCATCGTACTCGATGGTATCCACGCCTGTGTCTAAAACTATGGGTGTGTAACAAATCGACGCTAATCTGGACTAAAATGAATGCAGAATATAGGGAAAAGAAAGGATTGTACTTGCACGGGCCCTACCCCGCTGCCTACGTATCCGTTTTGCGGAATCAGAGGTACCGTAGCTCGGCTAACTAATTTCTGTTTGTTTTGTATTTTTTAGGTGAACGAGTTACATTCGCACTCCGCTGCTCGACCTTTGGAGACTTATGCTGGGAATGGAGCGGAAATAACAAGTTCTTAAGAAAAGAAAATCAAAGAGTGTGGTTTGTGTTTTAAAGAATGCATGAGGAAGACCTAAGCTAAGGGGGAAAGCTTGCTACCTAATGTTATCATACAAAGGGTACAAGTCTAATAGAAGACATCATTTTGTTCCACTCGTTACAGGTAGTCTTATAGAAGACATCATTTTGTTCCACTCGTTACATCAATCAAGATATACATAAGCATAAGCATTACCCGCATACATAAACATTACCAAGCAGGCATAAGCATAGCCGTGGTGTAGGTGCAAATATGGTTTAAATAAGGAGATAAAATCTTGGGATTACATCAGCATACATACATGCGCATTAGCATATGCATACCATCTAGTGCATTCACATACTACAAAAGCCCAGCTTCCAACCCTCGTGTTGTGATAGGTGTGTTTTCCGACCCTCGAGTCGTGAGTTTCCAACCCTCGTGTTGTGACAGGTGTGTTTTCCGACCCTCGAGTCGTGAGTTTCTAAACATATCGTTTCCTTTCCGACCCTCGAATCATGAATATTTGGCATGCTACTTTCTCCGATCCTCGAGTCGTGAGTCTCCAAACAAGTGAATCTTTTCCATGCAGGTAAGTTTGCTAGAACTATAGCAAATGATTTCTCTTATACAGGTAAGCTTGTCCGAACCAGGGCAAGTAATCGTAATGGTACAGGTGAATTTGTCTGAACCAGGGCAAATGATCCAAATGTTGCAGGTGAAATTTGTCCAAACCAGGGCAAATGATCCAAATGGTGCAGGTGAAATTTGCCCGAACCAGGGCAAATGATCCAAATGGTGCAGGTGAATTTGTCTGAACCAGGGAAAATGATCCAAATGGTGCAAGGGAAATTTGTCCGAACCAGGGCAAATGATCCAAATGGTGGAGGTGAATTTGTCCGAACCAGGGCAAATGATCCAAATGGTGCAGGTGAAATTTGCCCGAACCAGGGCAAATGATCCAAATGGTGTAGGTGAAATTTGTCCAAACCAGGGCAAATGATCCAAATGGTGTAGGTGAAATTTGTCCGAGCCAGGGCAAATGATCCAAATGGTGCAGGTGAAATTTGTCCGAACAAGGGCAGATGATCCAAATGATGCAGGTGAGCTTGTCAGAACTATGACAAGTAATCCTATTGGTGCAGGTGAACTTGCTAGAGCTATAGCAAGTGATCCTTTTGGGGTTCACAAACTACGGAAACTTACTAGAACTATAGTAAGTGGGGTTCACAAACTACGAAAGCTTGCTAGCGCTATAGCAAGCTAACTATCTTCTACACAACAAAACTGCGAGTCGTCGCTATTGATAGTTACGTTTACCCATCACGTTAGTCCCTCGGCAGTGATCAAAGGGTTTTACAAAGGATTTCTCAATGGGGTTTATCACGTTAGTCCCCCGGCAGTGATCTTCCTCAAGATTACAAAGGGTTTCACAAAGGGTTTTACAAAGGGTTTCTCAATTGGGTTTATCGCGTTAGTCCCTCGGCAGTGATCTTCTCCAAAACATCACTAACAACAAGCGAAGGTTTTACTTTTCTTTTCCAAAGTTATTAACATACTTCAACTAACATAGCTAACAATCATGCATCATTCAACTAAGATACCTCATTCATACACATACATTGCTCTCATTTATTTTGAGAAGCTCACTACATCATACATTACATTGCATCATAACATGCATCAAAGCAAGTGGTTCCTTTCGAAAGCATCTGCTTCACATCCAAGAAAAAGAGGGGTATTTACCTTGGATGGCGTCTTTAAGCCCATCTCTCACGGAATTCTTTCCCAACAAAATGCAAATTTCAGGGCATTTCAATGTCCAATCATCTTCTACCTTTAGATCACGATAGGCAGTAAAGTTTAGGTTCAGACCTATCTGTTGAAAACATGTTCAGGGCTATTCATAAGTTTTTTCTATTTCAAGATACAGAAGTGGTGTAACACCCTTCTAATACCCCGCATAAATATTAAACCATAATCAGAGTAAAATATGAAAAGGGAATTACAACTTCCATATAATCAAAACAAAAACTCATGTCATGCCATAAAAGGAACGTTAAATCCAAAATTATTCAGATCATCATGATAACACAGCGGAAATATCTTTAACATCTGAACAAACACCACCATAATTAAACACCCAAATAAAAGAGTTTAACAATTAACTCTAAACGACGTTCCCAGTGTTACACAACCAGAGCATGACACGGACCCAACTAACTCTAATGAACTACTTGACGAGCTATTCCTCACCAAGTACAAGAGCTACTCCTCAATCTGAAAAATAACAACAGTAAGGGTGAGTCTCATTCGCATTTAACCAATGTTATAGGATATAGATGATAAAATATCAATCACATGCTACTCACCCAATTATAGTTACGATCAGATTCTCAACCACACAATCAGTACAACAAACACATAATCAACCCATATTATTACATTGGACAATCTTCCATTCATGTTATAATAACACAAGTAGCCTAATGCAATGCAACTACATGCATGTGGTACCAAAATCTGGGATAACCCATCTCACCGATCCACCATCGTCAAGGATACGGCAACACCCACTCACTAATTCCACACAATGGGAAATAGCTATCACTGATCCACCATCGTCAAGGATCAGCCACACAATGATTATGAAATGCATGTATCAACCATAACATGCTCATCACCCACATAAGTCAACCAAATGTCATAATCATCGACTACAATAATCAATAGCTATACACAATCATGCTATTTTTCAACCATAGTAAAACACATATTTTATACCAACAATACATGTATAACAAACACCGGTTACAACCACAACATCATACAGGTGAAATATTCATTAATATACCTGTACGCATAAACCACCACAACAAATTAAAATCGAGTGTTTCAAAATAATTTTGAGTCACGACTCAAAACACTATTTTATTATGTAAATCATTTGATTATCTTTACTATGCTCAAAACGGCACAAAATCGGATTTACAGTTTAAAAGTTAGGAGTTTTCGAAGTTAAGAAAGTTTTAGAAAAAGTCACGCAGAACCCGGTTCCTCCCTACGTGGGAACCGATTCCTGAATTCCTTCAGAAACTCCTCTCTGATTTTTACTACTAGGAACCGGGTTGTACCTACATGGGAACCGGTTCTTGCTGAACAGAATTCCTTCGCTTCTGGTTTCTACTACTGGAACTTGGTTCCTCCCACCTGGGAACCGGTTCCTACGCTGCTGTATCAGAAAACACCATTCTTTTCAACATTGTATCGACCCGGATCCATGCCAATTCGCACCCAAATGCATTATAACACCAAAACGGCAACCACAAACATAATTAACACATTTATAACACATTTCATTCATCTAATTCACACCACACATGATCAATACAACATTATTAATCAATTCTCCCAAAACCTAACATCTCTACAACCGAAGCATAACTCAATTAGCATGAGCAACATATTCAATTCCATTCTACTACCTATGACCCCATAATAGAAGATAAATGGAAGAGTCCCCCCTTACCTGAAGGTTGATTCTTCGCTCTTCCTCAGTCGCACTTCTCTGCTCCTCTTCTCTTTTCACGTGTTTCTCTTTTCCAAATGATGTAACCTTCTCTATTCCATAACTCCCTCTATTTTATTAAAAATGAAATAAAATTATTTTAATTAGTAATAGGGCCTACCAATGCACCCCTCTTTACTAATCACAACTCAAGCCCAATTGCTTAATTCCTCCTAATCCTCAATAATTCCAAATAATTCCCCATAATTCAATTAAATTAATTAAATTAAATTATGAAAATATGGAGTGTTATAACTCTCCCCCACTAAAAGAGTTTTCGTCCTCGAAAACATACCTTAGGCAAATAACTCTGGATAGGAATCCATCATGTGACTTTCCAGTTCCCAAGTCACATTCCCACATGCTGGTCCTCTTCAACAAGTGGTGGAAGGCTCTTCACAATTGCAATAGACATTTGAAAGATAATCATAACAACAAAAGTCTATGACCAGTGAGTCACTAGATTAGGTGGGAGGTCTATTACTTGGTTCATAGGAAGATTTGTCAAAATCTCTTAAAAGAATCTTGAGCATTGTGCTTAAGAGGCAAAGGAGGGTTAATGTCTGACAGGATGTCATGACATAGTTAGAAAAAATTCTTCAGGGTCAAACAAGGAAAACTGCAGTGGATTTATCTCTTCTCGTCAGAGGCTGGTGTAAAGTTCAATCAATGACTATGCATGCGCTGGATTAAAGATAACTCCGTTCAGAAGAAAACAATCAAAAATTGCTTTGGAAAAAGTAATTTCTTGTGAAACTGTTTCCTATTTTAGAGATTGACCATTGAACAAGACCAAAGACCATCGTTACTACCTATGATCTCAAATGGCTATAAATTAGAATCTTCGCAACAGGCTTCAGAAGCCAAATCTCTCAAAATGTGTTTCGTGAGTGTTCGTGTTGGGTGCGTACAGGTTTGGTATTGAAGGATAGAAAAACACTTAGAAAGGGGGGGTTTGAATAAGTGTAGCTTTAAAACTTGTAAGATAAAAACTATTTGCACAATAATTTTTATCCTGGTTTGTTGATAACTAAACTACTCCAGTCCACCCCCTTGGAGTGATTTACCTCACCCGAGGATTTAATCCACTAATCACACAAGATTACAATGGTTTTCCACTTAGACAACTTCTAAGTCTTCTAGAGTATACTGATCACAACCTGATCACTCTAGGAACAAACTGCTTAGATACCCTCTAAGACTTTCTAGAGTATACTGATCAACAACCTGATCACTCTAGTTCTTACAACTTAATGTAAAAAAATTCTTTTAAGACTTACAATGCTTCTTAAAAAGCTATTATCACAACTGTGATTTTCTCTTAAGTTTAAGCTTAATCTCACTAAAATATTACAACAGCAATGTAGTGAGGTTGATGATGAAGTTTTTGAGAGCTTTTGAATTTGACATCGTTTCTGTATTTTTGCGCAAGTGTTGTGTGTTCATCTCCTCATCAGAACTTCAATATATAGGCGTTTGAGAAGATGACCATTGGGAGCATTTAATGCTTTGCGTAATCCGTACAGCATTGCATTTAATGTTTCACTCTTTTGTCAACTACCTCAAGCCTTGCTTTCGCTGTGTCTACTGACGTTGCCTTTAATAGCTTCTAACGTTCCTTTTGTCAGTCAGCGTAGCCTGCCATCTTGTACTTGCTTCTGATCTGATGTTTGTGTAAACAACGTTTGAATATCATCAGAGTCAAACAGCTTGGTGCAGAGCATCTTCTTGTCTTCTGACCTTGAACTGCTTCTTAGCGTGATACCATGAGAACTTCAGTGCTTCTGCTTCTGATCTCAAGTTCTTCTGATGCTTCCATAGACCATGTTCTGATTCTGGTTGACCATCTTCTGATGTCTTGCCAGACCATGTTCTGATGTTGCATGCTGAACCTTCTAAGTCAGTGCTTCTAGTGCTATTTTTGTGCATACTCTTTATATAATTCCTGAAATGGAAATTGCACAGTATTAGAGTACCACATTATGTCATACAAAATTCTTATACATTGTTATCATCAAAACTAAGAATATTGATCAGAAAAATTCTTGTTCTAACAATCTCCCCCTTTTTTATGATGACAAAAACATATATAAATGATATGAATTTGCAATCAGAGATTAACAATAGTGTGTGAATATGTCTCCCCCTAAGATTAACAATCTCCCCCTAAGATAAATAATCTCCCCCTGAAATAATTACTGGAAGAAATTTATAAATAAAGGACTTCCCTGAGTATTTTCCATTTCAGTTGAGACGATCACATATGCTTAGATCTTCAGAACATTCATAGCTTCTGCTTCTTGCTTCCATAGGACAGCTTCAGAGCTTGAATTTCTTCTTGAATCATTGCATGCTAGATTGTATCAGAACATTGTTGAATGTACCAGAGCATCATCAGAGCATCTCTACATCCTGAAATGTTACAGAATAAACTAAACGACAACAGTCAGAGCATGAATGAATCAGAACATAAAATATGTATCAGAACATATAATATGTATCAGAGCAAAAACAATAACATTTCAGAGCATATTTAGAACTAAAACATGCATTAGAACATATAAGGAATAAGAATGAGTTAGGGAATATTCTATCATCAGAATATCATAACATTCTTCCTTCTTGCTTCTGATCCTTGAAGCTTTACAGCACTCAGCTTGCTTCAATTTCCATGAGCTTGCTTCCATACAGAATTGCTTTTCCTCATGTCTTTGCTTCTCATGTTGAGCTTTTAAGAATATCTTCAATTTCTGCAAAACACTCAAAGACATAGAACTTGCAAGTTTTGTTAGAAATGTGGAGACTTTCTCCCAGCAACTGATAAAATAAACCAGATCATTTATCACAGTTTCTCCCCTTTTTGTCATAACATCAAAAACACAGAAGATTCAGATGAAAAACAAACAAGATGAGAGAAAGAAGGATAATTTTCATTGGTTGCAACAGAGAATTATCAGAAGGTACAAGGAAGATGCATAGAATACATATGCAAGAAACAAAGAAAAACAACTAAGACACAAAGGACTAAGACGACCCTAGCTTAGACATAATATTGGCTAGCATGTCATGAATCCCAGCATTGCTCTCAGTCTGCCTTTCTATGAATGAGCGGAACTCAACCTTGATAGTATCTTGCGCGTCCATGCAGAAAGCCATCTCAGTATGGTTCTTCTGAATAACCTCTAGAGTCTTCGCCAGAAGAGAGGGTTCACCAGAAGAAGCTTCACAACTTCTGTCCAGAGGGACGGCATTCACAACTGCAGCTTCCATAGTGAGATCATCAACTTGATTTTCCTCAACAGGAATAGTCTCAGCAGGATGATCTTCAGCATCAGCTTCTCCCATAGAAGCATCTCCTTCATATTCTGGAGCAGGAAGATCAGAATCTCCATTCTCAAGAGCTTGAAGAATGGCAGCATGATTCCTTAGAGCAGAAGGACCTTCAACTTCTGGCGGGTCAACAACTTCAGGAATGACCATATTAGGGTCTTCCTCAGAAGGATTTTCCCTCAGAAAGTCAAGCAGTGACTTGAAATCTCCAGTCAGAATTGGATACTTAGGTCTCCAGACCACAATATCCCTACAAAGGTTGGCTTCCATTTCCGCAGAAACTCGTGCTTCTGCAAGTTCGTCAATGAATTCCTTCTCTTCAAAGCAATATCTCCCTCCAAGACGACTGAACCAGAAGTCTTCATAGTTCCTCAGAATTCCACAAGGTCGTGGAGCAAGTTCTACACAAATTTCCTGAAGTTCTTCAAAATAAGCATCTACTTTTCTTCGGAAGATTCTCCAGAATTTTCGCATAGCAACATCATTTAATCCAGCATGTTCAACTATTCTGAGAGTGTCAAAGACTCTTCTGATATTCCTCTTTACCATTTCATAAATTACACCAATAGGGTATGCTTGGCGGGATTTGATTTTGGTTATGGGAGAGTCTGGTTTCAGAACATGGTAGGGTTGAGGTTCTCTATCAAGGCGGAATGATGATTCTGCTTCATTCTCAGAATCTAACACTACCAGTTCAGCTTCAGGACGAGGCTTGGGAGTGTAGTTCCAGTCACGGAGCAATTGCTCATGTGATGCAGAATCTGGAAGATCAGATACTGAGGAATTGTTTTGAGAGGTGGAAGGAATGGGTTCAAAGTGTGCATGAGGTGGTGGTTGAGAAGTGGATATATTTGTGTGAGGTGGAAAGAGAGTTTGAAGGGGTAGGATATCAAGAACAGGGGTTTCAAGGGCCTGGTCAGAAACAATGTTGGTTTGGGGTGGAGATGTAGGAATGGGAACATTTGAGATGGGTGAATGAGAAGGGGTAAGAGTATTGGTTGTAGGAGACGAATGAGGTGTGAGAACATGGATGTTTATGGGTGATTTTGATGGGGCTTTTTCTGGTTGATTTACTGGTTCAGGGGTTTGAGCAACATTTATTGGTGCAACTTCTGAACGTAAAGCAGGAACAAAATCAGGTTCAGAGAGATGTATACCTTTGGACACCTTCTGAATTTCTTCAAACACAGCCTCAAGCTTCCTCTGCTTCTTATTCTTCCGCTCTTCCACAACCTTTTCCTTCCCAAGAGAGATTTCTCTTCTTCTGGCAGATTCTAGTTTCTCCTTCTCATTATCAACAGCCTTCTGACCTTGAACTTCTTGAGTTGTTGGTCCTTGAATGATTTCTTCTTGCTGATTCACAGCTTCTGCTTGCTGATTCACAACTTCTTGAACTTCTTCTACTTCATGCTCGGAGTCTTCAATGATGAGTTTTCTTTTCCTTTTATTCTTCTTTTCAACAACCTTTTCACCTTCCACATTCTTGTTATTCATCTTTCTCTTCTTCTTCTTCTTCTTCTTCTCAGCGGTTTCATTTTTACTCTTTTTATTTTCAACTAAAACAACCTGAAATTCTTCAGCAACAACTTCTTCTTGAACGGCTTTCTCAACAACAGTAGCAGCAGCTACACTTTGGATTACCTTCTCCTGGGTAACAGAGGGATGATCAAATTTTCGTTTTGTCCTTCTTTCCTTCTTGACAACAGCTTCAGCATCTTCCGAAGCAACAGGCTTGGAAGTAGAGACTTTCTTGCGACCACCTTTGGCAGGAGCATCTTTGTCTTTTTCTTCCTTTAGTGAGTTCAGATACTTAGTTCTGACTCCTGGCAGATCACTTCTGAAGAAGGATTCAAAATCAGAAAGAACAGGATCTCTTCTGTTCCTTGCACCTGAGAGAGGTTGAGGGGTTTGTCTGATAGATTCAATAACATTCATCTTTCTCAAGGTGAGAGCATTCAAATAGCTTCCTGTGTCAACAACAAGATCTTTGATGGTCCCTTGAGCTTCCAAGTCCTCAACAATCTTGGAATGAACCAGAAGATTTGTAATAATTCTTCCAAAAGGAATAATACAACCCTTCTTTACTCTGAAGGCGTTTCTGGAATCTCTTACAGCTGTCCACATGTGGTTGAAGATTATGTAGATAATATCAACCTTCTTCTGAGTAGCGATGCAATAAATAATATACTTCTGCTCATTGTTGACAAAATCTGCAGAATGGGTTGCTTTTCTGTGATAGAAGCACCCCAGAAGAATCTTGGTCTAGACCTTGTAGAGATCCTTCATGTCCTTGACGCGCTTTGTTTGCTTCACGTCTGTATAAAGAGTGGCCAAAACCTCATCCCATTCAGCCCTTTGATCAACTTCATGACGACCTTCAGGGTTTCTTAGGTCAAACATTATTCTCAGAATGTTTTCAGTGACAACCACAAACTTCCCATGGACAAAAGACAGAATTGATTTAGGAGCAACAATAGCATGCACCCAAAATTCCTTTACTAGATCTAGGTAAACTGGTCCACAGAACTAAGCAAATAACGAAGTCCATCCTTGAAAAATGATATCTTCTTTAAGGTGAAACTCATGTTCTTCAAGAATTTCAAAGTCTACCATAAGTTCACAGATAACTTCCAACTCCTTTTTGGGAATAGAGTAGGAGATAACCAGAACAATTTGTTGATCTTCTTCTTGAAGATGAAGAGGAACAGATGAGCCAGCGTTGAGAGAAGACGAAGCAGCCATTGAAACAGTACTGAGATTGCAAGAAATATTTCTAGGTTTGCGCTTAGGGTTTGAGAAAAGACCAAAGAGGTTGCAAAAATGCATGCAAGAAGAAAGAGAGAATAGGAGCGAAAAAGATAAACGTTATGATTTGAAATGTATTTATAGAGGCGGATTTGGAAAAGAATGCATTTAATTTATGAGAATGAACAGTTACAGAATCAAATGAAATCAAATGCATTAAATGATGAGTGATGTTAGGTGAGAGAACGTGGTAATTGAAATGATTTAACACAGTTACCTAGGACGGCGTCCCATCAGATTCACTCACGCTTTTACCAATCGTACAGACACGTGTTCACCATCAGAATACACTTGATGACAGTTGTGTTGCACTGAATAGAACTTTTCATCTTCTGATTCTGATCACTACTTCTAATTATTATTGTTTAGAAATGATCTAGTTCAGATAGGATCATCTTTCTTCCCAAGGATCACATCTTCTGAGTGAGCTGAGGTGAGTCTAGAAGATCTTCTGACTGTTGGCTCTTCAGAAATTCCGAGATTCTCTAAAGATGCAGCAACTTGATCTTCTGATCCTTTGCATCTGAGACTTTCAGCTTCTGAAACTTTGCTTCTTGGTTCTTCAGCTTCTAATATATCAATATCTATATCTGCAAAATTCTCAAACTGATTTGGCTTTTCAAGACCAAGCTTATCATCAAATCTGATATTGATTGATTCTTCTACAACCAATGTTTCAGTATTGTATACTCTGTAGCCTTTAGAGCGTTCAGAATATCCAAGAAGGAATCATTTTTGTGCCTTAGAATCAAACTTACCAAGATGATCTTTAGTATTCAGAATAAAACAAACACATCCAAAAGGATGGAAATATGAAATGTTGGGCTTTCTGTTCTTCCACAATTCATAAGGAGTCTTATTTAGAATAGGTCTTATAGAGATTCAATTCTGAATATAACATGCAGTGTTTATTGCTTCTGCCCAGAAGTGCTTAGCCATATTGGTTTCATTGATCATGGTCCTGGCCATTTCTTGTAGAGTCCTATTCTTTCGCTCTACAACTACATTTTGCTGTGGAGTTCTAGGGCAAGAGAATTCATGGGCAATACCATTTTCTTTGAAGAACTCCTCAAAGAATCTGTTCTCAAATTCACCACCATGATCACTTCTGACCTTTATGATTTTGCACTCCTTCTCAGATTGAATCTGAGTGCAGAATTCAAAGAACACTTAATGAGACTCATCCTTGTGTTTTAAGAACTTTACCCATGTCCAGCGGTTATAATCATCTACGACGACTAATCCATATTTCTTCCCTCTGACAGATGGTGTTTTGACTGGTCCAAACAGATCAATGTGCAGAAGTTCGAACGGCCTAGAGGAAGAGACAACATTCTTAGATTTGAATGCAGGTTTGGAGAACTTGCCCTTCTGACATGCTTCAAAAAAAGCATATGATTTATATTTCAAATTTGGGAGTCCTTTGACCAGATTTAGTTTGTTAATATGAGAAATCTTTCTCAAACTAGCATGTCCTAATCTTCTGTGCCAGACCCATTGCTCTTCAGAAACAGACATAAGACAAGTCACCTTCTGCTTCTCAAGATCAGAAAGATCAATCTTATAAATGTTGTTCTTTCTCTTGCCTGTAAATAGGATTGAGCCATCCTTCTGACTTACAGTCTTGCAAGACTTTTGATTGAAGATTATATCATAACCATTGTCACTTAATTGGCTTATGGATAATAAGTTATGCGTTAATCCTTCTACAAGAAGTACATTAGTTATGGAAGGAGAGTTACCAATACTTATGGTTCCAGAGCCAATAATCTTGCCCTTCTGATCTCCTCCAAACTTGACTTCTCCACCAGACTTAAGCACCAGGTCTTGGAACATAGACCTTCTTCCCGTCAAGTGTCGCGAGCACCCAGAGTCTAGGTACCATGACATTTTGTGCTTTGTCTTCTTTGCTGCCAAGGATATCTGCAACAGAAATTATCTTCTCCTTAGGTACCCACAATTTCTTGGGTCCTTTCTTGTTAGTTTTCCTCAAGTTCTGATTGAACTTAGGTTTAGCATAATAATTAACAGGAGGGACAGCATGATATTCTTTAGGTTTGGCAGCATGATATTTTTTAGGTTGTGTCACATGCTTCTTGGTGTGTGTAGTATGAAAGCTGTGTGCATGTGATGTGAGCCTAATATCATGTGAGTGGCCATATTTGAACTGCTCTTACAATGGCTTGTATGTGATTTTCATATCATCAACAGGTTCAAATTTACGTGGGGTATCACCCTCATAGCCAACGCCAATCCTTTTGTATCTAGAAACTCCATATATCATAGAAACAAGGTGACTTCTGCCAATACTTCTAGATAAGAACTTTCTGAAGCTCGAGTCATATTCTTTCAAAATATGATTGAGACTAGGAATGGATTTTTCTAATTCAGAAGGAGATCCAACGTCTTTGGATAATTTTAAAACTTTTTCCTTCAGTTCAGAATTCTCCACTTCCAGCTTCTTAGTTTCATATTCAAATAGCTTTTTCAGCTTTTTATACTTGATACTAAGATGAGCCTTGAGTTCTAGAAGTTCAGTTAAATTGAAAACTAACTCTTCTCTAGATAGTTCAGAAAATACCTCTTCAGAATCTGATTCTGATGTAGATTATGATCCATCATCCACTGTGGCCATTAGTGCAAGGTTTGCTTGCTCGCCTTCAGAATCTGATTCTGATTCAGAATCATCCCATGTTTCCATAATACCTTTCTTCTTATGGAACTTCTTCTTGGGATTCTCCTTCTGAAGTTTTGGACATTTATTCTTGAAGCGTCCAGGCTCATTGCACTCATAGCAGATGACCTTCTTCTTGTCAGATCTTTTGCCTCCAGAAGATTCTCCTCTTTCAGGCTTCTTTGAACTTCTGAAGTTCTTGAACTTCCTTTGCTTGCTCTTCCATAGTTGGTTTACCCATATGGAGATCATGGACAGTTCATCCTCTTCTTCTGATTCTGATTCTTCAGAATCTTCTTCTTCAGCCTGAAAAGCGTTAGTGCATTTTTTAAAGTTAGATTTTAATGCAATAGACTTACATTTCTTCTGAGGTTCATTTGCATCAAGCTCTATCTCGTGGCTTCTTAAGGCACTGATTAGCTCTTCGAAAGAGACTTCATTTTGATTCTTAGCTATCTTGAATGCAGTCACCATTGGACCCCATATTCTAGGTAACCTTCTGATGATCTTCTTTACATGATCAGCCTTGGTGTAGCCTTTGTCCAGAACTCTCAATCCAGCAGTTAGCGTTTGAAATCTTGAGAACATCTTCTCAATATTTTCATCATCCTCCATCTTGAAGGCTTCATATTTCTGGATTAGAGAAAGAGCTTTGGTCTCCTTGACTTGAGCATTTCCTTCATGGGTCATTTTCAATGCCTCATATATATCATAGGCAGTTTCCCTGTTAGATATCTTCTCATACTCAGCATGAGAGATAGCATTCAGCAAGACACTCCTACATTTATGATGATTTTTGAATAGCTTCTTTTGATCATCATTCATTTCTTGTCTGGAGAGCTTTACACCACCAACTTTCACCGGATGTTTGTAATCATCCATCAGAAGATCCCATAAGTCACCATCTAGACCAAGGAAGTAACTTTCAAGTTTATCTTTCCAGTATTCAAAGTTTTCACCATCAAATACTGGTGGTCTAGTATAACCATTATTACCATTTCCATTATGTTGCTCAGCAGAGCCAGATGTAGATGTAGGTGTTGGATCTTCACCAGCCATCTTGTACTGAAGCGTTTTTCTCTTCCTGAATCTTTTCTAAACACGGTTAAGTGCTTGCACCTTAGAACCGGCGCTCTGATGCCAATTGAAGGAAATAAAAACACTTAGAAAGGGGGGGTTTGAATAAGTGTAGCTTTAAAACTTGTAAGATAAAAATTATTTGCACAATGATTTTTATCCTGGTTCGTTGTTAACTAAACTACTCCAGTTCACCCCCTTGGAGTGATTTACCTCACCTGAGGATTTAATCCACTAATCATACAAGATTACAATGGTTTTCCACTTAGACAACTTCTAAGTCTTCTAGAGTATACTGATCACAACTTGATCACTCTAGGAACAAACTGCTTAGATACCCTCTAAGACTTTCTAGAGTATACTGATCAACAACCTGATCACTCTAGTTCTTACAACTTAATGTAAACAAATTCTTTTAAGAGTTACAATGCTTCATAAAAATCTATTATCACAACTGTGATTTTCTCTTAAGTTTAAGCTTAATCTCACTAAGATATTACAACAGCAATGTAGTGAGGTTGATGATGAAGTTTTTGAGAACTTTTGAATTTGACAGCATTTCTGTATTTTTGCGCAAGTGTTTTGTGTTCAGCTTCTCATCAGAACTTCAATATATAGGCGTTTGAGAAGATGACCGTTGGGAGCATTTAATGCTTTGTGTAATCCGTACAGCATTGCATTTAATGTTTCACTCTTTTGTCAACTACCTCGAGCCTTGCTTTCGCTGTGTCTACTGACGTTGTCTTTAATAGCTTCTAACGTTCCTTTTGTTAGTCAACGTAGCCTGTCATCTTGTACTTGCTTCTGATCTGATGTTTGTGTAAACAATGTTTGAATATCATCAGAGTCAAACAGCTTGGTGCAGAGCATTTTCTTGTCTTCTGACCTTGAAGTGCTTCTTAGCGTGATACCATGAGAACTTCAGTACTTCTGCTTCTGATCTCAAGTTCTTCTGATGCTTCCATAGACCATGTTCTGATTCTGCTTGACCATCTTTTATGTCTTGCCAGACCATGTTCTGATGTTGCATGCTGAACCTTCTAAGTTAGTGCTTCTAGCGCTGTTTTTGTTCATACTCTTTATATAATTCCTGAAATGGAAATTGCATAGTATTAGAGTAACAAATTATCTCATACAAAATTCATATACATTGTTATCATCAAAACTAAGAATATTGATCAGAACAAATCTTGTTCTAACAGGTAGTATGATGGATGCATTTACCAAACCCTGTCTAGAAAAGCACAGGGTGGAGAAATCATGTGTCTCTACCAGGGGTGTATCACAAATAACAACAAAAAATTTTCTCTTGAGTCAGCCTTCAATAATGGAGTCATTTTAATTGTGATTTGTGATCTGAGTTATGAACACAATTGTGATTTGTGTTCTGAGTTACGAGGAAGGATGGCAGAAACTCATTCAAGCTTCATCTTGGATCTCGAGCTAAAAGGAATGGGTTTTCATATTGTCACCAATAGTCCTCGCAGACAAAGGCCACCATCCATCGTCCTCCTCATGTACGAGTATTGCATGAAGGTGTTGACCTTCAAAGGTATGACATTGGTTCAAACTTTGTGATATTATGGCTAAAACGGGGGAGAGATGGTACATAGCATGCTGATTTTGCTACTGTCAAAAGATACAAAGAAAGATCTGAAGATGTAACACCCTTCTAAACCCCCGCGGAAATATAATATAATCAGAGTAATAAACAGCAAGGATGCTACAATGATATCAAGTCGATTGTCATGCTTTATTAAAAGTTAACCAATATCAAACAGGTGTTTAGCACAGCGGAACTTAATTCAACAGTATTAGGAAACATCTCCACACAAATACTCAATACATAAATCCATAGCCAAAATGGCAACAATGTATAGCAAGTAACGCTAAGACTAGTCGATCCCAGTGTTACAATCAGAGCATGACTCGACACGAACTACGGGCTAGCCTATAAGCTATCTTCACCCAATCAAGACGCCGCTACATCCTTAATCTGAAATGATCAAAGTAAGGGTGAGTTTCATTCGAATTAATAACCATTATACAATCATAAGCAATAAAATCTCATAGCAATTATCATCCATTCAACATACATATAATCGGAAATTATTATAACAAGCAAGCATCAGTACATAAGTATCATCTATTACACCCCCCAATCATCCAGTTATATCAAGCTATAATGCAATGAATGGACTGACACTCATGCATGTGGTACCAAAATTCGTGAAATCATATTCACAGGACTTCTCTCTTTAATACTGCCCTCTAGTCGCTCACACCCCACATGGGTACACGACTACTGCCTCATCGCTCACACCCCACATGGGCACATGATGACTTCCTGCTAATCCCCGCACAATGGGAATTAGCCTTCCAATGCAAATGATTTATGAATAATGCACACATGACACATACTTATATCATCATATATCATCGTCAATCCGATGCTTAACATTGCTTATCACCTCTTACCAATAACTTCACAACAAGTATGTACATGTATAAGCATCACTCAATCATTCACATATGTACACCACATCAACACAATAACATACACATCATATTAATGTTAATTGCTACCATAATCCAATTCAACAATAATTTAATTGAATAAATAAATAAGTCAGCCACTGCCCGTATTATTACTTTATCAAATAAAGCATCTCATTATCTTCGCAACGCCCAAAACGGCACATAAATCGGATACTCGGATCAAAAGTTATGGGTTTTTAAAAAATAAAACATTTTCAGAAAAAATGCTGCAGAACCCGGTTCGTCCCACATGGGAACCGGTTCCTGGCTGCTTCCAAAAACACGCCTCAGGGTTTTACTATGGGGAACCGGGTTGTCCTTATCTGGGAACCGGTTCCCAGCAACCCAGAATCCATACCTCTCTGTTTTTATAAGGGGGAACGGGTTCGTCCCACATGGGAACCGGTTCCTATGTACCTGCACAGCCAATTTCACCATTTTGACAGCATTTACCCTATCCCATTTCCCCAATTTCAGGTACATATGAACATAGCACACAAATACCATCAATTTTCACATCATCACATAATTCAGACAAGTTTTATACAAGTATTAACAACATATATCATGAGTATTAACAGAATCATGTAATTCATACAATTCATCAAAACCTAACAAAATTCCCAAACCCGACACGTACGATTGAAATAGACAACAATCCTAATCAATCCTACTACCTACAATCGCATAAGGATTACTAACCCGAAGAATCCCCCCTTACCTCAGAGTCGAATCTTTGAAGGTCTTCTTCCCCTTTGGCTCTTCTCTCTTTCACGTGTTCTTCCTTTTCTCAGACTCTGTCTCTTGTGCTTCTACTTCCTCTCTTCCCAAATCCCCTTTATTTTATGAAAAATAAAATATTATAATGGGCTTGCTTAGTTAACACCTCCCCTTCTGCTACTCACCACTCTAAGCCCAATGCCAATATCTCATCATTTTCCATATAATTCCCAAAAATTATTAATTCTAATAATTTAATTAAAAATAAATAATTAAATTAATAAACAAGAATTAACGGGGTGTTACAGAAGACAGAGTGAATTGAATATGTTATGATGTGGTTAAGCAGTGAAGAACAGAAGTCCCAATTCTGAGAATGTAAAAAACTGTTCTTCCTGATGTCTTGAAAGTTGAAGCAGCTGCTCTTGGTCAATGAAAGTTTTAGCAAAAATAAGCCAAAGGGGGAGATTGTTGATGTTCTGCTATGTAGAATTTTCTTATTGGCATCCATGCTTGGCTAAAACATAATAGCAGCTGAAAGTAATATTGTATAATGTCACGGGGAAAATCATCGTCGGGATGAGACACCGGATGCCTTCTTTAGGCTCGAGTGCTCAAGAAAATGATTTTTTTATTTTTTGTCACGACCAAACTTTTTATTATTTCCAAAGTAGGAAAAGGAAAAAAGTTACAATAACCTTAAAAGATATTGTCGCCTCGGTTTTTTATGGGATGCGAACTGACTCTTCTTTTATTTTTGAGTTGTGAAAATCAGAGAGTCGCCACCGACTTTTATTTTATCCAATTAAGGAAAGGTTTATAAAAGAAACAGAAAAATACCTTAAAGAGATTTTGGGTTCGGGGGTAGGTTATACAAAGGGAAGGTGTTAGCACCCTTTGTATCCATGGTTATCCATGGGCTCTTAATTGCTTAGCTCGCTTGTTTGAATCGTTTGTCTTGCTTTGAAATGCTTGTGTGTGGTTTTAAATATTTTGTAAAGAATTAACTTTGTAATAATCCTTGTACGGATGTATACAAAGTGTTTATCTTTCTAAAGATATTTTGATGGTTCGGAAAAAAAGATTTTTAACTTCGTAATGATCCTTGTTTGGATATATACAAAGTGTTGTCTTTTGAAAGTTTTGTTTTGGAAAAACAGTGATATGTGAGAACTTTTGTTGTTTTTGATTGAGCAAGCAATTAGGAGGTATACCCTAAGTTTATAAGGTTTTTCCCATTTCTTTAGAAAATCTTCTTTGACTGGATACAGAAAGAAATAATTTGAACTTTTGCATTTGAGCAGTAGAATTGATTTTGAAAAGAGTAACAGAGGGATTACCCTAAGAGATGCAAGTGTGATTGTGTTTTATTTTCAGATATGTTATCTTTGAGATTAGTGATCTAGCGCTTCAGTTTTATTCTTGACATACACGCAGTTTTATATGTACAGAAATTAAAGTGCGGGAATGTAAAATGCGGAAAGTAAATCTACGCTATTACATCGATTGTGCGATAAATGTAAACTACGCTATTTACATGAATTTGACAACCTATACACTTATCTATGAATTTAAATTGCAATAAGATAAAGGGAAAATATTTTTGGATTTTTGGATGGTTGATTTTAATTAAAATTAATGCATAATTAATTTAATTAAAAGGTTAAGAATTAGAAGTCAAATTTAAACTTAAAAAAAAATAAGTCTAAAATATGTCCAAATTGTTTGTTAATTAATTTTAAAATAAAATTTTTTTGATTTTTTTTGAAATTGTTTTAGAGATTATTAAGTTAATTAACATATAATTATACAAATAATTATACACATAAATTAAAATTAAAGAGAAAAATATTCTAAATATGTACAAAATTAATTTATAATATATAAACCTAATTTAAATAAAAAAAAATATTTTTTCTGATTTTGGTCTCCTAGTACTGACACACTCTCAATCAAATATATTTCACATTACTCTAATATAAAATATATATAAAAAAAAAAGTAAATACAAGTTTAAAATATTTTTACTTGATCCATTTTACAATAAATAATTTAAATATATAATATACTACTAGTAGTTTTCAACTTTTAATTTCTCTTATAAACTTAAGAGAAACATAGGGAGTATTTCTGTTCATTGCATTAAGTAATCATAGCCTCAGCAAATCACACCAACAGAGTGAATATGCTTTTACTTCTACAATTATAGATATAAGCAATTATTTGTGCAACCACACTCATCTCTTTGTAATAATCTGTCTGTCTATAAATGAACAGCTTTTCATATTAAGTCTATTATACTACCTTTCAAGTTTCAATATATTATGGCGTCTTCTTCTTCCACCAAAGTATCCATGAAACTTCTTATCGACACAAAGAATAACAAAGTTCTCTTTGCCGAAGCTTCAAAACCTGTCATAGACTTTCTATTCAACTTGCTATGCTTACCTATTGGTACTGTAGTTAAGCTTCTAAGTGCGAATAACATGGTTGGTAGCTTAGGAAATCTGTATCAGAGCGTTGAAAATCTGGACCAGAATTACATGCAACCATTTCAAACCAAGGATGTCCTCTTAAACCCAAAAGCTCAAAGCTCTTCCACTCAAATCTCAGGCTTCCTTACTCAGAACGATGTGAATGAAGACAAAGATGAAGAAATAAAGCTGTTCATGTGTCCAAATAAGTGTAAGTTTGAGGTGACAAATGATAACACAACTCGATGTACTAGTTCTGTCAATATCAACTCTCCGTTTGTGACTCCAGCCTATTCTTCTTGCTCAAACTTTATGAGCAGAGAAGTTCATTATATTGGAAATAAGAAGGTTGCTGAAGAGAAAGGTTTTTCCAATATCAAGAGTGGTTTTGTGAAGGATGTTGTAACTTTTATGGTGATGGATGATTTGGTGATTCAACCAATGTCAACAATATCTAGCATCACACTTTTGAACAAGTTCAATATCAAGGAAATTGGTACCTTGCAAGAAAAGAATGTTGAACTGGGAATGGATGAGGTAACATCAAAATCAACAAACTCAAAACATGTTTACAATTTTCTGAATTGTTTGTAATTTGTATTTATATATTTATATGTTTATATTTGTAACAGGGTATCAAGTTGCTTAAGGCTTCTCTGCAATCCAAAACGGTGTTGACAAGTGTTTACCTGGAACAATGATTTAAGAATCTTCAAAGTGTTAAGAAGGAAGGAACAATGATTTGAGGGATTTTTGTTTTGTTTTTCCTAGTGCTTAATAATTTGCATGCAATGTTTTCTTTCTACTTTGTGAGCTGAATGAATGATCCAGTCTATGAACAATGTCATCCTTATTTTCCTTTTGCATTGTAGGAGTACACAATTCCTACTTCGAAAAAGTAAATAACTTTTGAACTGTTTATTGTAAGAAAAGTCATTTTACAAGCTGGTAGCAAATCATGCACGCGTGTGGCCCACCCGTCAATCATCTCTTCTCTTATCCACAAAATTAAATCCTTTTGCTAACAAAACATCTACAACGTTCCATACAACACTTAATTATAGCTAGTGATATATTATCCAATTCATTCATGCCACGTCTCAATTTTATCCTTAACCTTATATGTTATATAGTCGGTGTTTTTTATCATATTTTAATAGCAACTTTAATGGAGGTGAAGTAAAAGTGGTGTGCTATTTTTACAACTTTTTGCATACACCATGTACTATTACACCGTATATAATACTCCCCCGTCTTCTCATAAGTGTCTCATTTCTATTTTTTTAATGTCTCAAAATAAATGTCTGTTTTGAATTCCAATACAACAATTATTATTTTTTTTCACTATTATACCTCTATTTATTAACTTTTACGTTTTTCAACTACACCACAACCTATAATAAATAAGGGTATTTTAGTAAATGATGTTATTTTTATCATTAAAACCAACACATTTAATCATTTTCTTAAGAACCGCGCATAGCTCAAATAAGACACTTAATTTAAGACGGAGGGAGTACCATGATGCTATACTTTTGCACAGAATTCAAATAATTAAATTATTAAAAAAATAAAATTAGTAGATATTAGGTTTAATAATACGGTGTGGTGTTAAAACTGGTGTATGGATATCTTTTCCCGAAGTAAAATATTGGTTTGTTATAGCTAGAGAAAATTAACTACCTCATATGGGCTGCTCTATAGGCCAAAAAAATTAGAGGATTTCTTATTCCAATTCTATGGTAAAGGGAAAACATAACTGGAAATACATTTTAGAAATACATTTTCGGTTGTTTATGGAAATACATTCTTAGAATATTATTGTGGGAAGATTGAAATTTCTACCACCTTAATATTTACTTAAGAACGAGAAATGTGTATTTAGAAAACTCAAAAGTCATATTGCTTAAAATAGTAATTAGCATGGACAAAAATATCATCTTCATTTCTTAAACTTTCAATAAACCCTCACCTAAAATTCTTTTATTCTCAATCCAATTTTTCACTCCAAAACTTCATTTTTGTGATTTATCATATCAAAAAGAGATCAAAGAAGTGGGATTTAAAGTAAACTTTATTCATTTCAATCCCCATTCTTCACATTTATCTAGTTTTTCAGCTGGAAAAGGTTACGCGATTACCGAAAGTATATTTTTCGGTTGTTTGTTGAACGTTACCGGAAATACATTTCCAGTTTCTTTCTGTGCTTGTTTTCCAGAAATTGTTTATTGTTGTGTATGCTACTTATTTTAATGCTTCTTATCATATTAGGTATAGTGCATTCCGATACCATTCCCAAACCTAATGTGTCTCAAGTTATGTTAACTCTCAGAACTAAGGCAGTAGTTGTTCGAGTCCATTTTAAAAATGAAGAAGTGTATGATCTTCGTGATGGCATGCTGCAGTGGATTCGTACAGAGGCCAACAAACTAGAGTTTGGTGTTGTGATTGGAAGGTCCGATAATGGTTCGGATAGAAGAAATGCGTTTGTGACTTTGACACGTGAAAGAGGTGGGAAATATATACCTTATGTTCGGAATTTCATACGAGATGACACGGGTTCAAGAAAATGTGAATGTCCATTTAGGTTGCAGGGTTATCGGTTGGCAAATAATAAATGGAGATTTAATGTGATATGTGGTATACACAATCACGATTTATGTTAAAAGTTAGCTGGTCATCCAATTGCATGTCGACTCTTGCGGAAGAGAAGGAGTGTGTGTCTGAAATGCCAACTAATTTGGTACCTGTAACTCGGTGAACTGACTTTATTTTTAATATGCAACAATGTTGCGGTAAGCATGAGTCGCCACCGACTTTTATTTTGTCCAATGTTAGGAAGGGTAAAAGTACAAAAAAAGACCCTTTTTTAAAAGAAACGGGCTCGGGGGGTAAGTTATGAAAAGGGAAGGTGCAAGCACCCTTTTCATCCGTAGTTATCTACGGGCTCTTAATTTGCTTAGCTCATGTTTGTTTGTTTTGAAAAGAAGCATAAGGGACGTAAGGACTTTAGCGTAAATGCGTAGCCTTCGTCTTTGAAAGAGTTTTTGAAAAGATATATTTTTTTATTGAGCTAGGCAGGTTAAGAGAACTACCCTAATTACTTGGTCCTTTTCTATACTTTTTTACGATTCCCAGGATTATCCATACTATATAGAAGTAGGAAACCCTTGTTATATTGGACGTGCGGGTCATCGAAGGGTCATCGTATGGTCGTTGAAGGCAACAAGTAGAGGAACCTTAGCATTCTAGCGGGACTATCATCATTTTCCGAAGGGACTCCGGGGGACAAGATCTTTTACCGTAGGCAACAATCGAGGGTCATCGAGGGACTAAGATATTTTCTATGATGATATTTTCAAGGGTCATCGTTTGCTAAGATACCTCTACATTCGAGGGACACGACCATATAATCGTAAGGCAACCGAGAGGGGCGTACCCTAAGGGTGAGTGTGTGAACCAGTACAAAGAGTGTGTTAGATTCAGTTATTTAATCTTAAAGTTAATGAGCTACGTTTAGTTTTAGTCTTTCCATGCAATCCTAAGGCATACATCTAAGCAGTTATAAGGTGCAAAAAATAAAAAGCAGAGAATAAATCCTACGCTATTACAAGGCTTCGGGATGGGGGATTACAATAAAAAATTGGGGAGTGCGGGGATGAGATATCCTAATTAAACTATTACACTCAATGAACATTTACATAATTAGTAAAAAAAGAATTGTGCGAGAAAATTGAAATGAATGAAAATGCGCAATAGGTATCTGTCCATAATAGTCAATAGTCTCGAGTGTGGTACCTCATAATCAAAAGAAGATGTTAGTAAGAGATAATAAATAAATAAAAACAGTAAAAAAAAAAAAATAGTAGCAAATATTAATTACAATCAAGTTAAAAATAAAACTAATTTAAATGTTTTTGATAAGTAAAACTAAACTTTAAAAAAAAAAACATGTTTTTTGTATTTTTATTTATTAAAGAACAAAAACTAATTAATGAAATATATTTTTGGGTTTTGTCTTAAAATATAAACACACGATTAAAAAAAAATATATACAAAATTTTAAAATTATACAAGAAGAAGAACAAGATGAATCATGTGTGGGATCAATTTCAATACTCATAAAGTATCTTCTTCTTTTTTTTCGTTGACTTTTTAAAGCCATTAGATCCAACCACTTATGTATTAACACGTGGCAACCTCTTTTCTTTTTAAATAAAACAAAATAGAAACAAGAAGATATAAACAAGACACAGTATCAGAAACAAACACAAAAACTCCATTTTCTTCCTTTCTATTCCGTGATCCCTCTTCTCCAAATCAAAACTCAAAGACCCAAAACCAAGGTTCACAAATTGCATCATTTTTAAATAATTCCAACATAAACCAAGTATCATAAATAATCATGAAAAGCAAGAAAAGTTACCGATTAGAGATTTTGCGGTGAATCTCGCGGTGGAATAGTGGGGTTGTCACGGTGGACGTCCGGTGGATCTATCGGCGATTCGGATCGGAGGGAGTGGCGAGTTTGTTGCTTCTCCTACTGTTTTCTTTGCGACGATGGAGGGTGGCCGATCGGAAGCTTCTTCCTCTCTGTTGCCTGCACAGTGAAAATTAGTAACAAATCTTCTCCGGATGGTAACGTGAATGGTGAAGCGCGGTGCAAATTGATCTGAAAACAAAATACAAACACAAAGATATAATTATATTATGTTTGGTTCAATATGTTTATAAAAGTTTGAAGGTTGGAAATGTTGTTTTGATGAGGAAGATTTGGTCATGTGTGATAGTTTGTTTTCTTTTTTTTTAAAGAAATTTTGTTATGGTGTTGTTGATGATAGATTAATGGTGTAGGTGGGATTTTGTGAGAGAATGTTTATTGGTGGTATGAAGATTGAAAAGTTTATGTGTAAATTTTTTTATAAAGGTTTGACTTGAATTGTCGGAGAAATGGGTTTATGGTTGTGCATAAAATTATGTTTTCTTTTTTGAGAATGAAAGTTAGAAATTTGGGATCAAAGAGGTGGGTGTTAAAATGAGTGTATGTTGTAGATGACGAAACACGGCTACGTTAGGATTAGATGCATCATTTTACTGTATGTACCGTCAGAGAGAGAGAGGTGGAGTGTAGGTTAGGATTGTTCTTATGGTGAAAGAAAAATGCTCAATATGGAATTGGACCAACTAATTTACTGACATCAAGAGTCTTGTCCCATGATTAATTCCCTTCAAATTTTGAAGATTTTGTCTTGAAGTTGTTTTGGAAGGTTGAATGATTTTGTCTCTTTACTGCTTTGGAAAGAATTAGAAATCTCTAAATAATAAAATAAAACTAAAAATAATTATAAAAAGCTACCTAATAATATATATATATATATATATATATATATATATATATATATATATATATACATTTAAAATAATCTAATATTTGAAGAAATAACATCTAAATCATTTTTTTTATTTTATAATTTTTTGGTTATTTTTGAATAAAAATGAATAAAAGCATGAATATAAAAAAAAAATGCTTAATTTAAAAAAACGGAAATTCAATTAAATAATAAAAAAAATAAATTTTTTTGTGATTTTTGAAATAAAATTAAAATTAAAGTTAAATAAAAGGAAAAATGTCAAAAGTGGGATTTGAACCCGAGACCCTGTACCTGCAAACCTTGCTTCCTTACCAATTGTGCTATATTATTTATTCGAAATAAAAAGTCAATTGAAAGTTTATGAAGCATCAGTCAATATTTCGCTATTTATTAAAATATAACAATTTAAGAGTAAACTATTATATTTTTAAAATAGACTTTAAATCGAATATTTGTAAAATTCAGGATGTCAATGTAAATGAAACCTAGATTTTATAAAAAACCCAATTTTTGAAATAGTTTTGAATTTTTGAAAAGTGTGGGCAAATTTTGGGGTATGACAGCTGCCCCTGTTCAATCTTCTTAAACCTGAGGATGTAGATTGGCTTGTGTGCCCATCGGAATCTGAAGGTGGAAGAGGATTGAACACTAGAATACCCAGAAATTTGCCCTTGTTGATGGAGGGACTTTTGTATGAGATGGGCTTAAAGATGCCATCCGGAGGTTGACAGAGAACTGTCTGAGATGGGCTTAGAGATGCCACCCAGGTGTGTCGAGAAGATGTATGATGGAGATGGGCTTGAAGATGCCATCTGACTTGATATACTTAAGAGTCAGAATGTGTCGTACGTTAGACTGTTTCTGAGGAAAAGACTTAGGTTAAGTCGTACGTTAGACTGGGTCTAGCTTGCATCAGCAGATGTCTGGAAAACCGTGCGTTAGGTTGAAGGAATGAGTCGTGCGTTAGGTTGGAGGATAAGTCGTGCGTTAGACTGATCCCCTGTGTTGAGGAGTATTTGAATGTTGATCGTGTCATTACCGTTCGTAGTAGATGAATTAGATCTTTGAGAGTTGGTCGTGTCAGCACCGTTCGTAGTAACTGAATTGGACTTAGGAAATAGTTGATCGTATCCACATTGTTCGTGATGATGGAATAAGATCTCTTTAAAGGTCGATCATGTCAGCACCGTTCGTAGTAACCGAATTAGATCTAGGAAATAGTTGATCGTATCCACATTGTTCGTGATGATGGAATTAGATCTCTTTAAAGGTCGATCGTGTCAGCACCGTTCGTAGTAACCGAATTAGATCTTAGAGAGATAATCGTGTCTACATCGTTCGTGATGATAGAATTAGATTCTCTTGTCGTGTCAGTACCGTTCGTAGTAACTGAATTAGACTTGGAAGGTCAGTGATCGTGTCTACACCATTCGTGATGATAGAATTAGATCTCTGGGAGTTGACCGTGTCAGTACCGTTTGTAGTAACTGAATTAGATCTTTGAAAATGATCGTGTCATTACCGTTCGTGGTAAATGAATTAGATCTTTGAAAATGATCGTGTCATTACCGTTCGTGGTAAATGAATTAGATCTTTGAGCGTTGACCGTGTCAGTACCGTTCGTAGTAACTGAATTAGATCTTTGAAAGTGATCGTGTCATTACCATTCGTGGTAAATGAACTAGATCTTCGAGCGTTGACCGTGTCAGTACCGTTCGTAGTAACTGAATTAGATCTTTGAAAGTGATCGTGTCATTACCGTTCGTGGTAAATGAATTAGATCTTCGAGCGTTGACCGTGTCAGTACTATTTGTAGTAGTTGAATTAGATCTTGGAAAGTTGGAGATTTCGTTCATTTGTCTGTGCCTGTATCCTGCAATAGGTATAGTTATGCAATGTCATGATGCATGTATTATGTAATGAGTCCCTCAAAATAAATGAGAAACTTTGTATGTTATGGATGAATTCATTATGAGGTAATGTATACAATGTATGAATATGTTTATGCCATATGATATGTGAATATGATTTATGTTGTCTTTATTGAGAAAATAAATCTCTATGCCTTTGTGGTTTTGATGTCTGATCTTGTTTTGAAGATGCTCAACTGGGAATTTATGATTCTTGCTTGGGGATAACCAGTAACTTGATGTACCCTGACTGGAGATAAAGGTATTAGTAAGCCATGTTGGAGAAGAGCAAAGTGTCGGAGAACCGGTGGTGTTGAAGATGTAAACTCTAGTGGGGAGCCATGTCTTTGTCGGGACGAGTATGTTCGAAGATATCTTCTTAATGATTACTCGGTGGGGATATGATCTTGTGAAATCGGAGCTGTGGGAAGGCATGGATGCCTTGAACATTGCCCCCAGTATTATATTATCTGTCATTCCTGGATTTATATTGATTAGGACACACCACTGAGTATTGATCAAGGTGTCAAACTAGACTTGCATAGATTTGCCCCCGCTAGTAGAGACTTCGGAAAGATTCGCCTCGCGAGGACTTTATGAGATGTGCACTATGGGCGTCATGCCCCTCGTAATCATTGGCCCAGGACAATGCCCCATGTTGATTGGAAATAGACTAAGATTTACTTGGATACATGCCCCTGATTGTTTTTTGCATCTTTGAGAGATTCTCGGAATCTTGACTTGATTGCCCCTGATGAATGAGATATGTCATGCCCCTTGTATATACAAGCTTTTGACTGACTGAGTCGGGCGTACGAGACGTCTCTGCAGCTTTATCTATCGGGGGACTTTCTGATATTCGTGCTATCATAAGCAACATGCCCCTGTATCATGAACTTAGGAATCATGCCCCTGGTTGATCAGGGTTGGAGGTAATTCTAGTTGTGCTTGGGTGAAGGCTCCTGGTAATTTCAGCAGTTTTGAGAGATCCTTCGAATCTTGGCTTGATTGCCCCGAATATCTGAACGCTTAGTCCATGGGGTATTTCAACCGTTTTTGTACCCCTGAGGGTGATTATAATTTGAGATGTTCATGCTCGAACTCAACGGAGTTCTGAAGACAACTTGTCCCTTGAGAGGGTTAAACTTTTCATCTGCAGCTCATGATGGAAGTTTTCCTGGTGTCAAGTACTTGTTCATATGCAAAGAATGTTTAGTATGAGAAATATAAATCTAATGCAAAGTTCATGTTTGTCTTGAAATATTTTTTTTTTTAAAGGATGTCAAAACATCGATTTTTGTGAAAAGTGGCGTGATACCTACTCAAATGTTTTAGCGAAACTCCTAGGAGTCGGTTTACCGTTTTCTCGTTATAGTATGCTTTCGAATTAACCCTGCTTCAATTAGGACTTTTGAGGGTTGTAACGTGGCCAGGTTAATGGTTTTAGAAAAAAAAAGATATATAGGCTCAAAATTTTATTGGTGCCCACCCCCTTCGTGATGTTCTCCAACCTAAGTTCAGTTAACTCGACGCGAGCATTCATCCTTCAAGAGGAGTTTGAGACGATTGAGGAATCGACAAGGTGTTTGGACATGACAGTCACTTACCTTTTATTCTTGGCGTCTGATCACACGATCTTGAATTTATAGACACACGAATTTGCCCCTTTTGTTGAGGATCTTTTTTGTTTCCCTAACTTTTGCCTGGACAAATTCTTTTGAATTCAGTGTTTGAAGTCCAGCGGGATACCCTAACTTTTGCCTTAGTCATTTGTTTTCAAGTTATTGACTTAGCGGGCTTTCTTTTCTCTTTTTTTTAATTCGTTCTTTTTATTTTTTGAGCAAGTCGTATGATCCTGAGACGTCTTTTTGGAAAGATTGTGACTGCCTCATTTCTTGGTAGACGAGGGATGGTTGTTGTACCGTCATATTTTTTCCTCCTATTGTGCGAGAGATGACCATTGCGGTCTCGACTTTTTCTCAACCTTTTGAAGGATAACCATTTTTGTTTCCTTAGATGCGAGCTCCTGCTGAATTTTGAACAATCAATCAGGTTAACTGAACACTACCCTGCCCCTAGGTTAAATGTGAGGGTTTTTTCGTATAGAAAAGAAACTCCTACTTCAAGGCTCAAAGGGGTTGGCAAGGGATTAACTTCCTTATATCTCCAGTGTTTGAGAATTTAAAACAATGCCTGTACATCATCAACAGGGTTTTACTCGAAAGCACACCATTTGAGATTATTGGTATTATGTGTTCGTCATTCTCCCTTCAGAGTCGTCATGCTTTATCACTGAGAGTTTGGTATCACAAGCAAATAAAAACATATTAGAGCGAGAGCGAATGAATTTTTTCAAGACAAACATATCCAATACATTGTTATTATAGTTCAAAAACAAACAAGTATTTCATATAGACAGTATTGAACAAGAACAAGAAAGATTACGCATGAAAATGCATGAGAAATTACGAATTGCCAACATTGAGGAGATTTTCTCCGTATGGACTTATTGCTTCAGAAGGTCCATTGGGTCGAAGGAGAACTTCAAATCTAGACTGCAGGTGTGAATATGATAGCCTTTTCATCAATCAGGTCTTGTATCTTACCTCGGACTGGTTGGCAATTATCAATCGATTGACCAAGTGCCCCAGAGAGGAAACCAAACCAAGCGTTCGTATCTGAACTACAGATTACTTCTAAGAAGAAGATTCTGACGAAGCCACAAAGGAGTTGTAAGTATCAAGCTTTAGGGATTTGCAGAAGAAGATGAGAAACTTTGTTCTCTGGGAAGCTGTTATGCAATGATATGCATGTAAATGCTTATGCAATGTTTTCAAGGATATTTATGGAATTTATTCTGCAACATTGAAATGTAGTTGCAGCTTTGTTGAAGAACTTTGACTTCCATCTTTGAACGTCCTTTTTTATGAATCAAGCTCACCATATCCAGTGGGTCATAGCCTCTGATTCGGGGTATGGTACTTTTGAGCTTAAAAGCATGTGGCTAAAGGAAAATAAATCCTCTTGCCCCTTGATAGGAACTGTACCCTTGAGTTTGAAGGCATCTGGCTAGAGGAAAATAAATCCTCTTGCCCCTTGATAGGAATCTGGCTCTTGATGATGGCACCTGGAATTGCGCGCCCAAAATACTTGAGATCCTTGAAAATGGTTAGTTAGGTGATGAGGACAAGTAGGTCCTACAAAAAAGTTCAAGTTGTTAGCGTACACACAAATCCTGCAAGGAATTCAAGTTGTTAGCGTACACACAAATCCTGCAAGGAAACCAAACGGTTAGTGTATAAACAAATCTTGCAAGGAAACCAAACGGTTAGATAACAATCAAGTCCACAAGTGTCCTTAAGTTTAAAGACTTGCATGGAGTCCATAGGTAAGTACCCTCCCCACTGAAGTTTAGTTGGTTCAACCTGTCCTAGATAAAGATCGGGTTCTATGGTGCTCATCTCGACGATCGTTCTCGAAAGCATTATCTCAGTCAGCGCTCGGGTGGCTGACCGAAAACATCTTGAAAGATTGATCTCAATGAGTGTAGCTTCGAGTATCAACCAACTTCAGTCAAGGTCCAAAGCCGGCCATCTCGCTACTTCTTAATAGGCCAAAGTCAAGTTTCAACTAGGGTTCTAAGGGCAAATTAGTGCTTCACGACACTACATGGTAGCCTAATGTCTCCTCGATCATGTTCAAGGGCCATCAGAACCAACCAAAGTGTCACACTAACGGTGGCCACCATATCAACCATATCGGGACGAGCCGTACAGTCTCCTTGGTCTATAGCCACATACCTTAGGTACACTAGATCCGGGTGTAGGATCTTTCACACGAGTAAACCCAAACAATACCCTTAAAAATAAAGCACGCAAAACAAACAATTGAGAACATTTATAATGAACTAAAGCCCTAAGGTAAACCCCTCTTAAAAATATGTCCCCAGCAGAGTCGCCAGTTCTGTAACTCGGTGAACTGACTTTATTTTTAATATGCAACAATGTTGCGGTAAGCATGAGTCGCCACCGACTTTTATTTTGTCCAATGTTAGGAAGGGTAAAAGTACAAAAAAAGACCCTTTTTTAAAAGAAACGGGCTCGGGGGGTAAGTTATGAAAAGGGAAGGTGCAAGCACCCTTTTCATCCGTAGTTATCTACGGGCTCTTAATTTGCTTAGCTCATGTTTGTTTGTTTTGAAAAGAAGCATAAGGGACGTAAGGACTTTAGCGTAAATGCGTAGCCTTCGTCTTTGAAAGAGTTTTTGAAAAGATATATTTTTTTATTGAGCTAGGCAGGTTAAGAGAACTACCCTAATTACTTGGTCCTTTTCTATACTTTTTTACGATTCCCAGGATTATCCATACTATATAGAAGTAGGAAACCCTTGTTATATTGGACGTGCGGGTCATCGAAGGGTCATCGTATGGTCGTTGAAGGCAACAAGTAGAGGAACCTTAGCATTCTAGCGGGACTATCATCATTTTCCGAAGGGACTCCGAGGGACAAGATCTTTTACCGTAGGCAACAATCGAGGGTCATCGAGGGACTAAGATATTTTCTATGATGATATTTTCAAGGGTCATCGTTTGCTAAGATACCTCTACATTCGAGGGACACGACCATATAATCGTAAGGCAACCGAGAGGGGCGTACCCTAAGGGTGAGTGTGTGAACCAGTAAAAAGAGTGTGTTAGATTCAGTTATTTAATCTTAAAGTTAATGAGCTACGTTTAGTTTTAGTCTTTCCATGCAATCCTAAGGCATACATCTAAGCAGTTATAAGGTGCAAAAAATAAAAAGCAGAGAATAAATCCTACGCTATTACAAGGCTTCGGGATGGGGGATTACAATAAAAAATTGGGGAGTGCGGGGATGAGATATCCTAATTAAACTATTACACTCAATGAACATTTACATAATTAGTAAAAAAAGAATTGTGCGAGAAAATTGAAATGAATGAAAATGCGCAATAGGTATCTGTCCATAATAGTCAATAGTCTCGAGTGTGGTACCTCATAATCAAAAGAAGATGTTAGTAAGAGATAATAAATAAATAAAAACAGTAAAAAAAAAAAAAATAGTAGCAAATATTAATTACAATCAAGTTAAAAATAAAACTAATTTAAATGTTTTTGATAAGTAAAACTAAACTTTAAAAAAAAAAACATGTTTTTTGTATTTTTATTTATTAAAGAACAAAAACTAATTAATGAAATATATTTTTGGGTTTTGTCTTAAAATATAAACACACGATTAAAAAAAAATATATACAAAATTTTAAAATTATACAAGAAGAAGAACAAGATGAATCATGTGTGGGATCAATTTCAATACTCATAAAGTATCTTCTTCTTTTTTTTCGTTGACTTTTTAAAGCCATTAGATCCAACCACTTATGTATTAACACGTGGCAACCTCTTTTCTTTTTAAATAAAACAAAATAGAAACAAGAAGATATAAACAAGACACAGTATCAGAAACAAACACAAAAACTCCATTTTCTTCCTTTCTATTCCGTGATCCCTCTTCTCCAAATCAAAACTCAAAGACCCAAAACCAAGGTTCACAAATTGCATCATTTTTAAATAATTCCAACATAAACCAAGTATCATAAATAATCATGAAAAGCAAGAAAAGTTACCGATTAGAGATTTTGCGGTGAATCTCGCGGTGGAATAGTGGGGTTGTCACGGTGGACGTCCGGTGGATCTATCGGCGATTCGGATCGGAGGGAGTGGCGAGTTTGTTGCTTCTCCTACTGTTTTCTTTGCGACGATGGAGGGTGGCCGATCGGAAGCTTCTTCCTCTCTGTTGCCTGCACAGTGAAAATTAGTAACAAATCTTCTCCGGATGGTAACGTGAATGGTGAAGCGCGGTGCAAATTGATCTGAAAACAAAATACAAACACAAAGATATAATTATATTATGTTTGGTTCAATATGTTTATAAAAGTTTGAAGGTTGGAAATGTTGTTTTGATGAGGAAGATTTGGTCATGTGTGATAGTTTGTTTTCTTTTTTTTTAAAGAAATTTTGTTATGGTGTTGTTGATGATAGATTAATGGTGTAGGTGGGATTTTGTGAGAGAATGTTTATTGGTGGTATGAAGATTGAAAAGTTTATGTGTAAATTTTTTTATAAAGGTTTGACTTGAATTGTCGGAGAAATGGGTTTATGGTTGTGCATAAAATTATGTTTTCTTTTTTGAGAATGAAAGTTAGAAATTTGGGATCAAAGAGGTGGGTGTTAAAATGAGTGTATGTTGTAGATGATGAAACACGGCTACGTTAGGATTAGATGCATCATTTTACTGTATGTACCGTCAGAGAGAGAGGTGGAGTGTAGGTTAGGATTGTTCTTATGGTGAAAGAAAAATGCTCAATATGGAATTGGACCAACTAATTTACTGACATCAAGAGTCTTGTCCCATGATTAATTCCCTTCAAATTTTGAAGATTTTGTCTTGAAGTTGTTTTGGAAGGTTGAATGATTTTGTCTCTTTACTGCTTTGGAAAGAATTAGAAATCTCTAAATAATAAAATAAAACTAAAAATAATTATAAAAAGCTACCTAATAATATATATATATATATATATATATATATATATATATATATATATATATATATATATATATATACATTTAAAATAATCTAATATTTGAAGAAATAACATCTAAATCATTTTTTTTATTTTATAATTTTTTGGTTATTTTTGAATAAAAATGAATAAAAGCATGAATATAAAAAAAAAAAATGCTTAATTTAAAAAAACGAAAATTCAATTAAATAATAAAAAAAATAAATTTTTTTGTGATTTTTGAAATAAAATTAAAATTAAAGTTAAATAAAAGGAAAAATGTCAAAAGTGGGATTTGAACCCGAGACCCTGTACCTGCAAACCTTGCTTCCTTACCAATTGTGCTATATTATTTATTCGAAATAAAAAGTCAATTGAAAGTTTATGAAGCATCAGTCAATATTTCGCTATTTATTAAAATATAACAATTTAAGAGTAAACTATTATATTTTTAAAATAGACTTTAAATCGAATATTTGTAAAATTCAGGATGTCAATGTAAATGAAACCTAGATTTTATAAAAAACCCAATTTTTGAAATAGTTTTGAATTTTTGAAAAGTGTGGGCAAATTTTGGGGTATGACAGTACCTCCTGTCATACCCCAATTTTTGACCTAAGATACCACCTCATATCATCTGCATATGCATCATTTGCATCTCTAACAAATTGCATAGCTTGTGTTTGTTACTTGTGCTCAGCAGGGTTTAATCAAGAGATCACTCATCAGTGCAAGAAACAGTCAATTAGGGTTTTGTTCTCCCTTCATCTCAAATGAATCATCTTCATCTACAATCAACATTTGGTCCTCAGAGATTCACTTCACAAGCTCAACAGCTTTGAATCAACTGAATTAGGGTTTTGACTGAAGACAGCACACTCCTGACTTTTGCTCAGAATTTGACCTAATGGCTTGGGACATGATATCAAGACCTCAAGTGCATCATTTTGACCTAATCCATTGGCTCATAACATCTCCTACACAAAGATTGATCAGACAAATCCTCAGATCAGGGTTTTGAACTATCAGGGACTAAAATCAGGGATCACATTTGGGAAACCCTAAAAATCCCCAGGAAGTCAATCAAAGGTTTCAATCATCCTCAAATAATCCCTATGACAATATCCAATGAAGATTGCATCTCAATTCAAGATCCACAGTCATCAATTTCATCAGGTCGACAATTAGGGTTTTTTGACCTAATTCACTGAATAACTGACTTTTTAATCAGGACATGGTGTCACAACTCAAACCATGGCTCAATATCCTCTAATGCTTCAATGTGATCCATTCATACCATTCATTTGATGAGGATAGCCTGTTTCATTTGAAATCTCCAGAAACGCGATTCGTCTGAAAAAGTCAACTCAACAAGATCACCATTGACTTTTGGGGAATTTTGGTCAACCATGACTTTTGAAGTTTTGAATCATCAATATATGATATATGAAGTCATTTGATCAAGAAAAATCAAGAAAATCAATCAAGAATCAAAAAGTCAAAAGTTTGACTTTCCATACTTAAAAAAATTTCTAAGTGTTTTTCATGGTTTTTTCCAAACTTTGGAAGGGAATAACTCAAAATTTCACCTACAAACTGAAAAAAACTTCCAACATGAAAGTTGTAGATTTTGATCCAATAAACAACTTTGACACATATAATTTTTTTCCATAAGATCAACCATTTAAGAGATATGGAGCTTCAAAGTTGGTACTTTTTGAAAACTTCACTTAAAACTTCATTTTTCTCAAAGTTCATGGATCTTTTTCACCCATTTCCTTAAAGGTCTTGAAGAAACTTTCAACTAGGGTTTTGAAGTATGCAACATGAGCTTTCCAAAATGTCCAAGAGCATGAAAAAATATGGAGTGTAGCTATGGTTTTGAATTATGCATTTAGTGATCATTTTCACTTGAATTTTCACCATTTTTCACTAAGTTTCAAGACTACATGACCTATAATCCAAGTAATGATGCAAAGAGGCAATGATTGAAGATATTTTCTCTGATTTGAGATCAGAATGGAAGAGGATAAGAAGCTTGAGTTTTAACCATGGTTTGGTCACTTTAACCATTTTGCATTAAATGTAAAAGATTCCTTTTTATCTCTTAAGCCAAATCATCAAACTTTGATCAAGTTGCAAAGCTCTGCATTCAGAACTCTTGGCCTATAAATAGAGGTCCAAACTTCATTGCAAATCACACCAAAACCTCACAATTATAGGTTTTCTCTCTTCTTTCTTGAATTACAAGTCATGTGTTTCAAAGTGAGGTAGAAAACTCAACCTCCAAACCTTGCAAGTTCTGAACAAACTGATGCTTCCCACAACTTCTAAATGTCATATATGATGTGTCTGAATCACTCATACACCCCAAAACACCTGAAAACTCAAAATCATCATCTCACCTCCAAATATGCATAACATGAGACTTATCATGCCAATTTTTGTTCAGGCTCAATTCTGTCCAAACTACCACTTCTAACATCATCCATATATCACATATGAACTATCCAATCCATCACATATAGCCAATAACCTCAGAATCATCAAATTCGATTCACTCTTGAAGCTTATGCAGATCGGGTTCCATGGCCATGCCCAGATGAATTCAGATGGTTCCAAGCATCCAGACACCTTCCATAAGGTTCATTGAAGCTATCCAGATCATCAAACAACTTCTGTAACACCTCCAAGCAAGAATTCGATTCTCAGTTGTGCCGTTTTTAAGGTAAGTGCTCATGAACTTCAAATTCATACTTCCACGCATCATAAATGAAATGTGAGCATACCATCTTGTTTCTGCACCTATGAGGATCATTAACCCTCAATCAATTGCATCATAACTTGCACATACACGATTTCACATTGAATTTCAGTTCTAGGGTTCTTCATGTTCATGCGAAAATTGACCCCTTTAGAGCAAAAATAAATGAATTCTGAGATCACCATCATGTTCCTTGTGAAAAACCGAGTGAGATAGACCCTTTGCTTGATCAAAACAACACAGTTTTAGAGATTTTCAAATTTCAGTTGGAGGGTTGTTCTTGGCGCGTTTTTGGTTCAAAGGATTTCTGGAAATTGATTTAAAATATAATTAATTCAACGCGTGTATATTACAAGCCACAAGCGTGGCTCAGTTGGCTTTTGTTTTGAGTAGTGACCTCAGGGTCACGAGTTCAAGTCCCTATGGGACCAAACCCTTCTTTTTTATCACTATTTCTCTTCATTTTCTTCACAACTTCAACCATTAATTTAACCAATCAAATTAACTCATTTTTTATTCATTTTTTGCACACTTCTCATTTAATATACATATTTTATGAATACCAAAAAAAATCATCAAAAAAGATTTATTTAATACATTTTTAAATAGGTTTAAAATGACATGTTTTAAGTGTTTTTTTTAATACTTTAAAATATTATTTTTCATTTGATTTTCAAACTTAATCACTTGTAAATATTTTTTGAAGTAAACCCTAATCATCTAAGTGTTAATTAAGTATAATCTTTTTGCTCATCATTGATTAAATTAACTTCTTTCAAAATTCAAATCGTTTTGAGACGAGCGATCGCGATTCTTTTTCAAAACAATAACCATTTCTTTTTGATTTATCTTTTCAAAAGAAACTATTGATTAAATCTTTTGATTGATCAATTGATTTTCAAAACGAAGTGGGGCCTCTCGAATATTAGAGAGTATAAGACCCACTCTTTTTTTCTTTTATACAGTTTTTCTTTTAACAGAAAACGTTTTTCAAAACACAAATCATTTTCAAAAACTTCAAAGAAACAAAACTTTTCAATATACCATGGGCCTCCACGTAGGTATAAGTCCCAAGCCCTTTTGTACATACCCATTCCAGTACATGAAATTAGGTATTTCATTGTACGCCTTTTGTACATATCTCAATCAATCTGTTTTTTTTAATTTTGAATAACAAACCAAAAATGAAGGTTTCTTTAAATCTTCCCAAAAATACCATGGGCCTCCATGTAGGTATAAGTCCCAAGCCCTTTGTGAATACCTGTTTACATAGCTTTGAATAAATTCAAGTGGACTTCTCCCCGAGTGTGAGTCCCGAGCCCTATGTATACAAATGGATCATGCTTACAGGTATATTTCCTTCATAAACTCCATTATATACACACACTTTGTCATATATGTATAACTGTTCATATCTGTTCATGTACTTGTTCATGTTTGTTTGTACTTGTTCATACTTGTGATTGTGTTATATGCTTATTCAACTTAGTACAACACTAGGTTCCCCATAGCCTCCTATTGGGCTTCGTGCAAAGAATCTCCACTAGTTAGGTTAGGACATAGAGTATGGTTTCCCGGTGAAATCGCTCTAAGAGCTCAAACCAACTATACCATGCCTCCCCTTGGGCTTTGTACAAACGAGTGACCCTCCCATAGCCTCCTCTTGGGCTTACAATGCAAGGACCCTGGATTGTCCCTCCCATAGCCTCCTCTTGGGCTTACAATGCAAGGACCCTCGGATAGCCTCCTCTTGGGCTTCGTACAAGGACCCACGGGCTTCTTATAAGCATCCCCAATATCCAAAACAAATACCCTAGGAGATTAGACATTTTTCATCTCTATGCTAGGAGTATCTCTTCTATATCATCACAAACAATCAAACAATCAATCAACCAAACTTTTTTGCCACAAGGCTGGCTAATCAATCAAACTGTTTTACCACCGTACTGGATGATTAATCAAAGTTTTTGTCACAAGGCTGACTTCATTGAAACTTTTGCCACAAGGCTGGCTGATTAATCAAAGTTTTTGTCACAAGGCTGACTTCATTGAAACTTTTGCCACAAGGCTGGTTAAACAAAAACATCTTTATCATTCTAAGCACCCTAAGTGGCATGGCCCCGGGCTTATAATGAAAAGATTTTCAAACAAAAAACAAACAGATGTATGTGATGATATAGATTAGATACATCGAACATTGAGATGACATTTGTCTCTTATCCTTTGCTTCCACTAGCATAAGTGGGAACTACGATTGCTCTGACTTTCTCAACATCCCTTTGAGAATACGTAGGCACAAGGTCGATCCTTGGCGAGCAAAACAAAACAAAAAAACCATTCAAACCTTAGCACCCGTAGACCCCCGAGCTACAGATGCTCTGATTCCCTCTAAGGGATATGTATGCAGAGGATCGCGATGATCTTTGCGAGCATAATCAAACAAACACCTTAGGTCCCACCTATTTCACAAGAACCTCCACCACAACAAGAATGGAATAAACAAAGCAAAGAAACCTATAAAGTACTATAGATACGTTGGGTGCTAATACCTTCCCTTCGTATAACCAACCCTCTTACCCGGAATCTCTTCCCCACTTTAAGGTTATTGCAGCTTTTTTCCTTTTCCTCCTTTGGAAATAATAAAAAGTTTGGTCGATACAAAAGAAAAATAATTTTTTATGAGCACTCGAGCCCAAAGAAGGCATCAGGTGTCTCACCCACAAAAAAGAGGAACAAAACGATTTTTCGCCCGCGACAGAAAAATGGCGACTTCACTGGGGATCATCTTTTTATTGTTTCCAAAGGAAGGGTTAATTCTATTTGCTTTATTTTTCATTTCATTTTTTGTTATATGTGTGGTTTTGGTTCTGTTACTTGTGTGGTTCTGTTACAAGTGATACATTATGGACAAATCCTAACCCGGATTAAGTACACATAAGAATTAGGTGGAGGGTATAGTCATGTGCAGGCGCACGTGAGAATCCTTCCGCTCAGTGGAGGTTCCTTGTTTGTAATATATGTTTAGCGAGTTAATTGCGAAGACATTGTTGCTTTCATTGAACTGTAGAAGCTGAGTTGGCTGTAGAACCCCAACCCATCCTGGCCTTATTAGGTTGTGGTGCAGAAACTATTCAGGTGAAGACTTGGATTAGTTGTCATGCGGAGAACCACACTCAGACGAGTTTTTCTTGAGAATATTGCTGGCTCATGAGTTTAATTGTGGAAAGCCGGTAATATCCGAAAGAAAAATGTAGACTCTGACGTATCAGTAGAACATGTTGTACAGGTGATTAACTAGAACTATCCCATGTTTGGTTCTCTGACCTCATGCTCGTGACGCTGGACCTTTGAACCTGTGTGTACCATGTTTGTGTTACCATGTTTGTGTTGCCATGTTTACAGTACCATGTTTGCGTTACCATGTTCGCTTTACCATGTTTGAATATGTGGCATCCATGCATCCATGCATTCATACATCCATAAAAAATAAAAAAAAACTTTTTCCATAAAAACATGATTTTTTCCAAACAATTAGAGAATTTTCTTTGCAAACATTATAGGATTAGGTTATGGAGTGGGTAAAAAGGCATACCAAGAGGTACGGTTTCAAAGAGCCTAATGTGGAAAGACTGAAAGAGTTAGCGTCTTTTGTACAAGATCCTTCTGATTTTAGGAAAAGCCATGGAAAGCTTTTGCCTATCTTGAACACTCATGTTGATGAAGGACTTCTCAAAACTCTGGTTCAGTTCTATGATCCCGTCTACCGTTGTTTTACCTTTCCAGACTACCAGTTGGTACCAACCTTGGAAGAATATGCCAATCTTTTGGGTATTCATGTGTCTGACAAAATACCTTTCAATGGTTTGGAAGCCATTCCTAAGTCACCAGTCATTGCAACAGGTACCCACTTGAAGAAATCTGAAATAGAGAGTAATTGGACTACCAAAGGAAACCTTCCAGGTTTGCCTTCACAGTTTCTAATAAAGAGAGCCTTTGATTTCATCGAGACTGGTAGCATGATAGCTTTTGAAGATGTACTAGCCTTGCTCATCTATGGGTTGGTTCTGTTTCCCAATATCGACGACTTTGTTGATATCAATGCCATAAGGGTCTTTTTGAATGGAAATCCCGTTCCGACTCTGCTTGGTGACATGTATTTCTCTGTCCATCATAGGAATCACCAAGGTGGTGGAATTATTGTATGTTGTGCACCTCTGTTGTTTAAATGGATTGTTTCACACTTACCTAAGTCTCCCATTTTCACGGAAAACCGAGAAGGTTTACGTTGGTCTCAAAGACTTATGTCTCTTACTAATAATGATATTCAGTGGTATACCTTGGCTCGCTGCGGTACAGAAACCATTGAAAGTTGTGGAGAATTCGCCAACGTACCCCTCATTGGTACACAAGGAGGAATTAACTACAATCCGGTTCTAGCCCGACGACAACTCGGGTATGCAAATTCAACTAAACCCATTGGCCCTACAGTGGAAAGCTACTTCTATCAGGAAGGAAATGATCCTCAAGGGTTGAAGACAAAAATGGTGAAAGCCTGGTACGACATCCGATGGAAAGAAAAAGGTGAGATAAAGAACTGTATTGCTACGAACGCCTATACCTGTTGGGTGAAGAAAAGAGCAAGGGAGTTTCAAATGCCTTATGATTATGAAAAACCCATGTTCCCTGTGGTACCTCAACGACCCAACATTCCTGCTATGGAGGAATACCAAGACACTTTGACCAAGATGAGGATAGAAATAGACGCTTGGGAAGAAAAGTTTCGCAAAACTGATGAGGAAAATAGAAAGTTGAAGAAAAGAGTGAAAGATCACGAAGAAACTCTCTATTATCAAGATGGATGGCTCATGAGCAAAGATGAGAAGATCCGTCGGAAAGATGCCGCAATCAGAAGATACATCAAAGAAAGCAAGAAAAAGCTTGAAGGCTCAACAAGCAACGCTCCAACTCCTGACAATTGGAAGAATGTGGTTGACAAGCTGAGAGCTGAAAAGGCCGAGTTGAAAGCTTACTATGGGAAAGAAATCATGAGGCTCAAGCTGCACAATGCATTTGGTTCTTCGTCTGATGAAGATGTTTAGGATTTGTTTAGATTTTTATTTATCATTTGCTTTTGTAAGGAGCTATGCTCCAATGTTGTAACATTTCCCATTATTTCAATAAAAGAATTGTTTGTGTTCAAATGTTTGCAAGGAAATAATCTTTAAAATGTTTGGAAAAATCATAAATTTCTTTTTGCATACATCATTTTGCATATCGAGTCTGTTGTATAGAGTCTTATCTTTTGGATCTTTCTCCAATAGATCGTCAAGCTGTCGCGTCTCAAAGTTTCTCGACCGCGCTCGCAATCAGATCACAGATACAATACTCGTTCAAGCAGAAGAAGAGTAATGGAACACTCTGAACAAGAGAATATTGAGCTTCGTGGTACAGTGACCACTCTTCAGGAAAAGTTGGAAAGTCTCACTACTCTGGTTGACTCTTTAATGGCCGCACAGAATCAGTCGCCGCCACCCAATAGTCAAGCAACGGTAACATCTGAGGTCACTACTCCAGTTTCTACAGTTGCATTCAACATTCCATCTTTCTCCATGCCAGAAGGTTGGGGCCCGCCTTTCAGTTTTGGTACAGGTTTCCGCCATAATTTCTCTGGGGTTCAAACAACCACAACTGAAGCACCTGCTGCACAAGGTTCAGCATTTATTCCACATTCAGGGGTAACTTTTTCCCAAATCACTATGGCACTTTCTCAACCCACTATGACAGTTCCGACCCCTACGGTTCACACTGTTCCTTATGATGGCAATGAGATTTATCATGATCAAGGTGATAGCACAAATCAGCGTAACCTTGTGGAAGATCTCCAAGAACAGTTCAACAAGATTCAACTGGAAGTTAAAGCTATCCGTGGAAAAGATTTGTTTGGAAAGAATGCCCAGGAGCTATGTTTGGTTCCCAGTGTGCAAATACCTGCTAAATTCAAGGTCCCAGACTTTGAGAAGTACAAAGGTAGTTCTTGTCCACAAAGCCATCTCGTGATGTATGCTAGGAAGATGTCTACTTATGCAGATAATCATCAGTTGCTTATCCATTACTTTCAAGACAGTTTGACTGGTGCCGCACTGAAGTGGTACACAGGTCTGGATAGCACCAATATTCGGACTTTCAATGACCTAGGCGAGGCCTTTGTCCGACAATACAAGTATAACTCGGATATGGCTCCAGACAGAGATCAGCTTCGATCCATGGCTCAGAAAGACCATGAAGCTTTCAAAGAATATGCCCAACGATGGAGAGAAACTGCTGCTCAGATTAATCCACCATTAAAAGAGAAAGAGATGACAAAGATCTTCTTGAATACTCTCAGTCCGTTTTATTATGAACGCATGATTGCTAGTGCTCCAAGTGATTTCACCGAAATGGTAAACATGGGGATGCGTCTAGAAGAAGGAGTCCGAACCGGACGTCTGACTAAAGAAGGTGGATCTTCAAGCGGAACCAAAAAGTTCGGAAGTGGTTTCCAAAAGAAGAAGGAACAAAGTGTTTACATGGTATCCCAAGGGAGGCCAAGAGGAAACGTCAATCGTCGACGACAGGTTGCTGCTATCACACCAGTCGTTAATACAGCACCGAATCCGGGGTTTACTCCGCAGTTTCAACAACAACAGCCTCGACAACAGGCTCAACAACTTAACAACAATCAGAATCGTGTGCAAAGAGCTCCACAGTTTGATCCGATTCCAATGACCTATACAGAATTGTACCCTGCTTTGATTGAAAAAGGTCTCGTTCAAACTAAAGCACCACCACCACTACCTGAGAAACTCCCATGGTGGTACAAAGCAGAGGTCTCATGCCCTTATCATCAAGGAGCACCTGGCCATGATCTTGAGCATTGCATAGCTTTGAAATATGAAGTTCAGAGGTTGGTTAGATCTAATCTTCTCTCTTTCAGAAATTTGAATCCTAATGTGCAAGCAAATCCGCTGCCCAATCATGGAGGGCATGTTGTAAACATGGTGTATGGATGTCCTGGCCAATACCGAGTCTATAATATCAACTTCTCAAGAGCAGATTTGGTACAAATGCACGCTACTCTTTGTCGGGGGCAGAATTTTCGCCAGCATCAATACGGTTCCTGTAGAATATGTTGTGTGGATCCTCACGGGTGTTCGATTGTGAGAAGAGATCTCCAAGTTTTGCTAGATAATGGTACTATTGAGATCTACAGAAATAGGGATGAAAATGAAGTTAACATGATAGGATGTTATCCGCGTGAGCTTTTAGTCTCAGATATCAACTCGGAAATGCCTACAGTTAACGTCATCGTTCCTCATTTCAACATGCCTGAGCGCATGGAAGTTACTTACAACAAGTCAAGGGTTCCTGTTGCTCCTCTGATCATTTGTCTACCTGGACCTGTTCCTTATGACTCTGACAAAGCAATTCCATACAACTACAATGCAACAATGATAAAGGATGGACAAGAAGTTCCTTTACCAACTCTCTCATCTGTCGAAAACATCGCCGATGTAAGTCGAGTAACAAGAAGTGGACGTGTGTATACTCCACTACCTTCAAAGCAGCCTGTTGCTCCTACAACCGGACAAAATCCTGTCAATACACCAGTAAGGAATCCTGAGGAAACTCCTGTCAGCAATACAAGCACTGATGTTGGTCAGTCCAGTGGAACCAATGTGAATCCTGACTTTGATGAAATTTTGAAACTTATCAAAAGAAGTGAATACAAGATTGTGGATCAGCTTATGCAGACTCCTTCGAAGATCTCGATACTTTCATTGCTTTTAAATTCTGAAGCTCACAGGGAAGCCCTGATGAGAGTATTAGATCAAGCTTTTGTGGATCATGATGTGACTGTTGATCACTTTGATGGGATAATAGCTAACATAACAGCTTGTAACAATTTAAGCTTCTGTGATGAAGAACTCCCCGAGGAGGGTAAAAATCACAATCTTGCTTTGCACATTTCTATGAATTGTCAGTCAGATTCTTTGTCTAATGTGTTGGTAGACACCGGATCTTCCTTGAATGTGATGCCAAAGACGACTCTTGCTCGCTTGTCTTACCAAGGAATGCCTATGAAGTTCAGTGGTGTAGTAGTCAAAGCATTTGATGGATCGCGAAAATCTGTTATCGGCGAAGTCAACCTTCCCATGACAATTGGTCCACATACGTTCCAAATCACCTTCCAGGTCATGGACATTCAAGCTGCTTATAGCTGTTTGTTAGGACGACCATGGATCCATGAAGCAGGGGCAGTAACGTCTACGCTCCATCAAAAGTTAAAATTTGTAACAAATGGAAAATTGGTAACGATAAGTGGAGAACAAGCCTTGATGGTGAGCCATTTATCCAATTTCTCTTTCATTGGTGCTGATGATGTGGAAGGAACTCAGTTCCAAGGTCTCTCTTTAGAAGACGAATCTTCCAAGAAGAAAGCATCGATCTCTTCTTACAAAGAGGCAGTGAAAGTAGTAAAGGATGGAACTACTACTGGCTGGGGGCAAGTTGTGATCCCTACCAAAAATGAAACCAGAGCAGGACTCGGATGTTCACCAACATTTTCAAACTGCACCAAGAAGGATGAAACCCTTCGTCCGATCAAAGAAACATTCATCAGTGGAGGATTCCTTAACCCAGTTCCTCAAGAGGTTAATGTCCTTATCGAAGAATGCATCGAAGAAGGTCTCTCCGATACTGAAGAAGAATGGAAATGTTATCTCAATGACTCGGGATACATATCTCAGGAAGAACCATATCCTCCGTCAGAGAAACCCAAAGGCAAAGAAACTGAGCCTGTTCCTGCAGAAATCTGGGACACCTTGGGACAACCAAGTGGAAAATTTGATTATATGGTGAAATATACTGCACCTGAAAGTTACAAGATTGCGATTGAGGACATCCAACCAACTGGATGGGGAGATTCCTTTGAATATAATAGTCAACCAGAAGAGGCTTACCAATACTGTCAATTTCCTCAGCAGCCTGAAACTACTGAAGATTTCGGATTCAATGCATCTACCAAGATTTATAATCCTGAAGATGGTTATTATCACATAAATGCCATTTTTGAAGATGAAGGGGAAGATGGTCCCGCAACTGACTCAGAAAGTGTCGCTGACAATGAGTCTCTTCATCCTGAAGACTGGGAAATACATCCTGAAAATTCTGAAGATTGTGACTCGTCTTATGCTCTTCAAGAAGTAGAAGGAGACCGTTTCAACTCTACAAAGAACAATGGTGACAAACCAGGACCTTCAAATCCTGCTCGACCAGCGGTCAATGTCAATACTGAAGATAATTCTGAGGAGAATTTTCCTGAATACATAATACACAGAGGAGTTCGTCGCTACTGGAAAGCTGTCGACGTTCCGAATGTTGTTCGCCGCTCGAAGTAATCACCTCGCTGTTATTTTGACCTCCTGCCTTGCCCAAAGCAGAGAGATGTTTTATAGGGCTTTGCTTTTAAATGTTCCGCCCAAATAACTTTGTGTATAGGGCTTTGTTTTAAAAGTTTCCCTCTTTGTCCTGCCCAAGACAAATGAGTTTGTGTTTAGGGCTTTGTTTCAAAAATGAATCATAAATAAAGTGTCATTTTGATTTCCCTACATTATATGTTTTATTTTTGCTTTTTTCTGGAAATGGTAATCCTAAAAAACCAAAATAAAAAAAAAAACTTTTTCAAAAAAAATCTGCATACACTCCTGCATTCATAAATTTTCTGAAATAGATATAAATCACATGTGCAGATTTACTATTGATAAACCCATTGAATGCAATAACCCTATGCCCTCTCCCAACTTTGAGTTTCCTGTGTTCGAAGCTGAAGAAGAGGAAGAAGAGGAGATCCCGGACGAGATCTCTCGATTACTTAAGCACGAGGAAAGAGCCATTCTGCCTCACAAAGAGCCTTTAGAAAAGATCAACTTGGGTTCTAAAGAAGACAAAAAGGAAGTGACCATTGGATCGCTGCTTGATGCTGATATCAAGAGTAAGTTGACAGACCTTCTCAAAGAATATGTTGACGTGTTTGCCTGGTCCTACCAAGACATGCCGGGGTTGGATACCAATATTGTTCAGCATTACTTGCCATTGAAGCCAGAATGTCCGCCAGTTAAGCAGAAATTGCGAAGGACTCACCCTGATATGGCTAACAAGATCAAAGTGGAGGTTCAAAAGCAACTCGACGCAGGTTTTCTTGTCACCTCAGAATATCCTCAATGGTTGGCCAACATAGTGCCAGTTCCAAAGAAAGATGGCAAAGTCAGAATGTGTGTTGACTACCGTGACTTGAACAAGGCCAGTCCAAAAGATGACTTTCCATTACCACATATCGACATGCTGGTCGATAACACCGCTAAGTTCAACGTCTTTTCCTTCATGGACGGGTTCTCCGGTTATAATCAGATCAAGATGGCTCCTGAAGACATGGAGAAGACATCTTTCATCACCCCATGGGGTACCTTTTGCTACAAAGTGATGCCATTTGGATTAAAAAATGCAGGCGCAACTTACCAAAGGGCAATGACTACTCCCTTTCATGACATGATGCATAAAGAAATTGAAGTTTATGTGGACGACATGATAGCCAAGTCCAGCACAGAAGAAGAACATATTGAATACCTTTTGAAGTTGTTTCAACGACTAAGGAAATATCAGCTTCGCTTGAATCCTAACAAATGTACTTTTGGGGTTAGATCTGGAAAACTCTTGGGTTTCATTGTCAGCCAAAGAGGTATCGAAGTAGATCCCGACAAAGTCAGAGCTATTCAAGAGATGCCTGCACCAAAAACTGAAAAGCAAGTAAGAGGATTTCTCGGACGATCGAACTACATCTCCAGGTTTATCTCTCAAATGACTGCTACATGTGGGCCAATTTTCAAGCTTCTCCGTAAAGATCAAGGGGTTGTATGGACTGAAGATTGCCAGAAAGCGTTCGACAGTATCAAAGAGTACCTGTTAGAACCACCGATATTGATTCCTCCGGTTGAAGGAAGACCACTAATCATGTACCTTACTGTGTTGGAAGAATCCATGGGTTGTATGCTTGGACAGCAAGATGAAACCGGTAAGAAGGAGCATGCCATCTATTACTTGAGTAAGAAATTCACAGACTGTGAGTCTCGTTACTCCATGCTCGAAAAAACATGTTGTGCTTTGGCTTGGGCTTCAAAACGTCTCCGCCAGTACATGATCAACAATACTACTTGGTTAATCTCCAAAATGGATCCGATCAAGTACGTCTTTGAAAAGCCTGCCTTAACAGGAAGGATTGTCCGATGGCAAATGCTGTTATCCGAATATGACATTGAATACCGTGCTCAAAAAGCGGTCAAAGGAAGTATTCTCGCCGATCACTTGGCGCATCAACCAATCAATGAATATCAATCTCTCAAGTTTGACTTTCCTGACGAAGATGTCTTGTACTTGAAGATGAAAGATTGTGATGAACCGTTACCAGAAGAAGGTCCTGAGCCCGGATCAAGATGGGGCCTAATTTTTGATGGAGCAGTAAACGCTTTTGGCAATGGAATTGGGGCGATCATCATCACTCCCAAGGGTACTCATATCCCATTCTCCGCCAGATTGCTATTTGATTGCACCAACAACATCGCAGAATACGAAGCTTGTATCATGGGTCTCGAAGAAGCCATTGACTTAAGGATCAAGATCCTGGACATATATGGAGATTCAGCCCTCGTGATCAACCAAATCAAAGACAAGTGGGAAACTTACCACCCTGGCTTGATTCCTTACAGAGATTATGCAAGACGTCTGTTGACTTTCTTCAACAAGGTTGAATTGCATCATATACCTCGAGATCAGAATCGAATGGCAGACGCCTTGGCTACTTTATCTTCCATGTTCAAAGTCAGTCACTGGAATGATGTGCCTAAAGTCAGAATCACGCGCCTTGAAAGGCCTGCCTATGTGTTTGCAACTGAAGCAGTCATCGATGATAAACCGTGGTTCCACGACATCAAACGCTTCCTTCAAACTCAAGAGTACCCGCTTGGGGCATCAAACAAAGATAAGAAAACTCTAAGGAGACTTTCTGGCAGTTTCTTCCTGAACGGAGATGTGCTATACAAAAGAAACTTCGACATGGTTTTGCTCAGATGCGTGGATAGACACGAAGCAGACATGTTAATGCATGAAGTGCATGAAGGGTCCTTTGGAACTCATTCAAACGGGCATGCAATGTCCAAAAAGATCTTAAGGGCAGGATACTATTGGTTGACAATGGAATCTGACTGTTACAAACACGTGAAGAGATGTCACAAGTGCCAGATCTACGCAGATAAGATCCATGTGCCACCGACTCTACTCAACGTTCTCTCATCTCCGTGGCCTTTCTCCATGTGGGGTATTGACATGATTGGAATGATCGAACCAAAAGCTTCAAACGGTCATCGTTTCATCTTGGTAGCCATTGATTACTTCACCAAATGGGTCGAAGCAGCATCTTACGCCAATGTTACAAGACAAGTGGTTGTGAGGTTTATCAAGAATAACATCATTTGCCGATATGGTATTCCCAGCAAGATCATTACTGACAATGGTTCAAACCTGAATAACAAGATGATGAAAGAATTGTGTGAGGAATTCAAGATTGAGCATCATAACTCTTCTCCTTACAGACCAAAAATGAACGGTGCGGTTGAAGCTGCCAACAAGAACATTAAGAAGATCGTCCAGAAAATGGTCGTCACTTACAAAGACTGGCATGAAATGCTGCCATTTGCTTTACATGGATACCGTACTTCAGTGCGTACTTCAACAAGGGCAACTCCCTTTTCTCTGGTATACGGCATGGAAGCTGTGCTCCCCGTAGAAGTTGAAATCCCATCAATGAGAGTCCTCATGGAAACTAAGTTATCAGAGGCTGAATGGTGTCAAAGCAGATACGATCAGTTGAACTTAATCGAAGAAAAACGTATGACTGCTCTATGCCATGGACAGTTATACCAAGCAAGGATGAAACAAGCTTTCAACAAAAAGGTTCGACCTCGTGAATTTCAAGAAGGCGACCTCGTGCTTAAAAAGATCTTGTCTTTTCAACCAGATTCTAGGGGCAAATGGTTTCCTAATTATGAAGGCCCGTATGTTGTCAAAAGAACATTTTCTGGCGGTGCCATGACTCTTGCAACCATGGATGGTGATGAACTACCGCATCCTGTGAATGCTGATGCAGTCAAGAAATACTTTGTCTAAAAAATACAAAAGAACAACTCGGTAAGTTGAAAACCCGCAAAGGGCGACTTAGGCAAAAATGAGCGTCTCGGTGGATTGAAAACCCGAAAGGGCGGTCCAGGCAATAATTAGAGACAATAAACAGAAAAATTCATCCTGGTAGATTGAAAACCTGAAAGGGCAATCTAGGCAAAAATTAGGGATTTATGACAAAGTAACTGCATCAGTCCATACTTCGTCACCTGAAGAGTCTTTTTCATCAAAGGATCTTCGATCAAATCATCGCGAATCTGAAGCAACAAGCACAGTTGGAACTCAAAGTTGTTAGGGGGAATAGTGGTTATTGCTTTCAATGTAGCCTTTTCCGCATAATTACCATTTCCAACTTTTGTAAATACTCCATGGAATCACGCCTTTAGCTGATTACCATCCTATTAAATAAATTTGAGCCTTGTGCCCAATTGTTTGCAATCTCTAATTTCTTTTAGCTTGCAAAATGATGCTTTAATTATGTTATTCACTTTTGAAAAAAAAGGAAAAAGTTTTAAATGAATTTACTTCACTTTTCTTTTTCAAAATAAAAGCGAAACTTTCCTTTGAGTTGTGAACAACGGAAGGAACATCAGCAGTTGTCTCCGTAGGATGAACAAAAGGGTTCTCCCTGAAAAATTGTTGAGACAACGGTATTCTGGTCCCAGAAAAGAATTCTTGAAGCAATTACCCCTCGAGGTAAAGAAGCTCTTCTATCCCCAGTGAAGAAGCTCTTCTATCCCCAGTGAAGAAGGTCTTTTATCCCCAGTGACGAAGATTTTCCATCTCCAGTGAAGAAGTTCTTCCATCTCAATAAGAAAAGGTGCTTGTCTTCCCCAGAGAAGTTCAAAGCACGAAGCATCATTCATCACCTGTGTTATCTGCACCGTGTTGAAGAACATTTGCCGAGTATCTGGTTGTATTGCGACGTCGGTCCATCTCCAGTATATACTCCTTTGTCTGTCAGTATTGTCAGTATGCATGCTACATTCATGACATTCATCATTCATACATATTTGCATCATTTATGCATTCTTGCATTTTTCAATAATCGCTTGTTCAGGATATATCTATTCCCAAAAAAAAAAAGAAAAAAAAAAGAAGAAAAAGAGAAGAAACAAAAATGGGCGTGTCATCTCTCTAGTAGGTCGTCACCCATAAGCAAAAAGAACATATTCTTTCTCCAGTTCCCCACTGAGATCATTCCTCGTGGAAGAAGGTTGCTTTAGTTTCTCCTCTCAAAACAAAGGAGAAAATACCCAGTTGTGTTCATTCCTCATGGGTACAAAGTCTTGTTTGACTGTCTCTTTCCAATTCATTCTTGGTTAGAACCTTGTCTTTACCAGAGATTCAAATTCCGATTCCTCAAATAGAGTCGTGAAAAAAACAGACAATAAGCAATAGCCTCATCATCCGAGCAGCTTATGTCTCTTCCAAAAGACTTTTCCTCTCTAGGAAATCAATCATGAAGACCATTTGACAAATCAGGGCCTTATTACTGTTCACAAGGCTGAATAACCAGTAATTTCCCTAGCAAAGTCTCCGAGATCATTTTATCACTCGGCTGATAATTGATCAAGTCTTCAAAACCACTATCACAAGGCTGGTAGTCGGTAACCTTTTGTTCTGGTTATATTATTAAACATGTCTATCCCAATGCTGATAGTCGATAATATTAACCGAACCTTTGAAACTCTTTTTACCATGTCAAGTCTGTCACCATGCTGATAGTCGGTAACACTGTTTCATACCTTTCACCTTCGCATTATTAAACAAGTCTATCCCCAAGCTGATAGTCGATAATGTCGATAGGTAAGCTTTTCTTACAAAGCTATCATTCCCCGGTGAAGCATACACTTGCTTTCCCGAAAAGAAAAAAACGGATTCTCTTCCTAAAACGGATTGGGACATCCTTCCCGATCTCTTTTCCCCAGCGGAGTCAGTTCTTGATATTCCCTCGGTAAAGACATTCTTGCATCATTCGCAATTTTGGTATCTTAGGTCCAAAATTCGCGTCTTCTGATATTTAAGTCTCTTCCACCCTATCAAAACGAAGATTTTCAATCTTCATGTCTCAGGTTGAAGAAACTTAAATAGGGGCATCTGTCATACCCCAATTTTTGACCTAAGATACCACCTCATATCATCTGCATATGCATCATTTGCATCTCTAACAAATTGCATAGCTTGTGTTTGTTACTTGTGCTCAGCAGGGTTTAATCAAGAGATCACTCATCAGTGCAAGAAACAGTCAATTAGGGTTTTGTTCTCCCTTCATCTCAAATGAATCATCTTCATCTACAATCAACATTTGGTCCTCAGAGATTCACTTCACAAGCTCAACAGCTTTGAATCAACTGAATTAGGGTTTTGACTGAAGACAGCACACTCCTGACTTTTGCTCAGAACTTGACCTAATGGCTTGGGACATGATATCAAGACCTCAAGTGCATCATTTTGACCTAATCCATTGGCTCATAACATCTCCTACACAAAGATTGATCAGACAAATCCTCAGATCAGGGTTTTGAACTATCAGGGACTAAAATCAGGGATCACATTTGGGAAACCCTAAAAATCCCCAGGAAGTCAATCAAAGGTTTCAATCATCCTCAAATAATCCCTATGACAATATCCAATGAAGATTGCATCTCAATTCAAGATCCACAGTCATCAATTTCATCAGGTCGACAATTAGGGTTTTTTGACCTAATTCACTGAATAACTGACTTTTTAATCAGGACATGGTGTCACAACTCAAACCATGGCTCAATATCCTCTAATGCTTCAATGTGATCCATTCATACCATTCATTTGATGAGGATAGCCTGTTTCATTTGAAATCTCCAGAAACGCGATTCGTCTGAAAAAGTCAACTCAACAAGATCACCATTGACTTTTGGGGAATTTTGGTCAACCATGACTTTTGAAGTTTTGAATCATCAATATATGATATATGAAGTCATTTGATCAAGAAAAATCAAGAAAATCAATCAAGAATCAAAAAGTCAAAAGTTTGACTTTCCATACTTAGAAAAATTTCTAAGTGTTTTTCATGGTTTTTTCCAAACTTTGGAAGGGAATAACTCAAAATTTCACCTACAAACTGAAAAAAACTTCCAACATGAAAGTTGTAGATTTTGATCCAATAAACAACTTTGACACATATAATTTTTTTCCATAAGATCAACCATTTAAGAGATATGGAGCTTCAAAGTTGGTACTTTTTGAAAACTTCACTTAAAACTTCATTTTTCTCAAAGTTCATGGATCTTTTTCACCCATTTCCTTAAAGGTCTTGAAGAAACTTTCAACTAGGGTTTTGAAGTATGCAACATGAGCTTTCCAAAATGTCCAAGAGCATGAAAAAATATGGAGTGTAGCTATGGTTTTGAATTATGCATTTAGTGATCATTTTCACTTGAATTTTCACCATTTTTCACTAAGTTTCAAGACTACATGACCTATAATCCAAGTAATGATGCAAAGAGGCAATGATTGAAGATATTTTCTCTGATTTGAGATCAGAATGGAAGAGGATAAGAAGCTTGAGTTTTAACCATGGTTTGGTCACTTTAACCATTTTGCATTAAATGTAAAAGATTCCTTTTTATCTCTTAAGCCAAATCATCAAACTTTGATCAAGTTGCAAAGCTCTGCATTCAGAACTCTTGGCCTATAAATAGAGGTCCAAACTTCATTACAAATCACACCAAAACCTCACAATTATAGGTTTTCTCTCTTCTTTCTTGAATTACAAGTCATGTGTTTCAAAGTGAGGTAGAAAACTCAACCTCCAAACCTTGCAAGTTCTGAACAAAGTGATGCTTCCCACAACTTCTAAATGTCATATATGATGTGTCTGAATCACTCATACACCCCAAAACACCTGAAAACTCAAAATCATCATCTCACCTCCAAATATGCATAACATGAGACTTATCATGCCAATTTTTGTTCAGGCTCAATTCTGTCCAAACTACCACTTCTAACATCATCCATATATCACATATGAACTATCCAATCCATCACATATAGCCAATAACCTCAGAATCATCAAATTCGATTCACTCTTGAAGCTTATGCAGATCGGGTACCATGGCCATGCCCAGATGAATTCAGATGGTTCCAAGCATCCAGACACCTTCCATAAGGTTCATTGAAGCTATCCAGATCATCAAACAACTTCTGTAACACCTCCAAGCAAGAATTCGATTCTCAGTTGTGCCGTTTTTAAGGTAAGTGCTCATGAACTTCAAATTCATACTTCCACGCATCATAAATGAAATGTGAGCATACCATCTTGTTTCTGCACCTATGAGGATCATTAACCCTCAATCAATTGCATCATAACTTGCACATACACGATTTCACATTGAATTTCAGTTCTAGGGTTCTTCATGTTCATGCGAAAATTGACCCCTTTAGAGCAAAAATAAATGAATTCTGAGATCACCATCATGTTCCTTGTGAAAAACCGAGTGAGATAGACCCTTTGCTTGATCAAAACAACACAGTTTTAGAGATTTTCAAATTTCAGTTGGAGGGTTGTTCTTGGCGCGTTTTTGGTTCAAAGGATTTCTGGAAATTGATTTAAAATATAATTAATTCAACGCGTGTATATTACAAGCCACAAGCGTGGCTCAGTTGGCTTTTGTTTTGAGTAGTGACCTCAGGGTCACGAGTTCAAGTCCCTATGGGACCAAACCCTTCTTTTTTATCACTATTTCTCTTCATTTTCTTCACAACTTCAACCATTAATTTAACCAATCAAATTAACTCATTTTTTATTCATTTTTTGCACACTTCTCATTTAATATACATATTTTATGAATACCAAAAAAAATCATCAAAAAAGATTTATTTAATACATTTTTAAATAGGTTTAAAATGACATGTTTTAAGTGTTTTTTTTAATACTTTAAAATATTATTTTTCATTTGATTTTCAAACTTAATCACTTGTAAATATTTTTTGAAGTAAACCCTAATCATCTAAGTGTTAATTAAGTATAATCTTTTTGCTCATCATTGATTAAATTAACTTCTTTCAAAATTCAAATCGTTTTGAGACGAGCGATCGCGATTCTTTTTCAAAACAATAACCATTTCTTTTTGATTTATCTTTTCAAAAGAAACTATTGATTAAATCTTTTGATTGATCAATTGATTTTCAAAACGAAGTGGGGCCTCTCGAATATTAGAGAGTATAAGACCCACTCTTTTTTTCTTTTATACAGTTTTTCTTTTAACAGAAAACGTTTTTCAAAACACAAATCATTTTCAAAAACTTCAAAGAAACAAAACTTTTCAATATACCATGGGCCTCCACGTAGGTATAAGTCCCAAGCCCTTTTGTACATACCCATTCCAGTACATGAAATTAGGTATTTCATTGTACGCCTTTTGTACATATCTCAATCAATCTGTTTTTTTTAATTTTGAATAACAAACCAAAAATGAAGGTTTCTTTAAATCTTCCCAAAAATACCATGGGCCTCCATGTAGGTATAAGTCCCAAGCCCTTTGTGAATACCTGTTTACATAGCTTTGAATAAATTCAAGTGGACTTCTCCCCGAGTGTGAGTCCCGAGCCCTATGTATACAAATGGATCATGCTTACAGGTATATTTCCTTCATAAACTCCATTATATACACACACTTTGTCATATATGTATAACTGTTCATATCTGTTCATGTACTTGTTCATGTTTGTTTGTACTTGTTCATACTTGTGATTGTGTTATATGCTTATTCAACTTAGTACAACACTAGGTTCCCCATAGCCTCCTATTGGGCTTCGTGCAAAGAATCTCCACTAGTTAGGTTAGGACATAGAGTATGGTTTCCCGGTGAAATCGCTCTAAGAGCTCAAACCAACTATACCATGCCTCCCCTTGGGCTTTGTACAAACGAGTGACCCTCCCATAGCCTCCTCTTGGGCTTACAATGCAAGGACCCTGGATTGTCCCTCCCATAGCCTCCTCTTGGGCTTACAATGCAAGGACCCTCGGATAGCCTCCTCTTGGGCTTCGTACAAGGACCCACGGGCTTCTTATAAGCATCCCCAATATCCAAAACAAATACCCTAGGAGATTAGACATTTTTCATCTCTATGCTAGGAGTATCTCTTCTATATCATCACAAACAATCAAACAATCAATCAACCAAACTTTTTTGCCACAAGGCTGGCTAATCAATCAAACTGTTTTACCACCGTACTGGATGATTAATCAAAGTTTTTGTCACAAGGCTGACTTCATTGAAACTTTTGCCACAAGGCTGGCTGATTAATCAAAGTTTTTGTCACAAGGCTGACTTCATTGAAACTTTTGCCACAAGGCTGGTTAAACAAAAACATCTTTATCATTCTAAGCACCCTAAGTGGCATGGCCCCGGGCTTATAATGAAAAGATTTTCAAACAAAAAACAAACAGATGTATGTGATGATATAGATTAGATACATCGAACATTGAGATGACATTTGTCTCTTATCCTTTGCTTCCACTAGCATAAGTGGGAACTACGATTGCTCTGACTTTCTCAACATCCCTTTGAGAATACGTAGGCACAAGGTCGATCCTTGGCGAGCAAAACAAAACAAAAAAACCATTCAAACCTTAGCACCCGTAGACCCCCGAGCTACAGATGCTCTGATTCCCTCTAAGGGATATGTATGCAGAGGATCGCGATGATCTTTGCGAGCATAATCAAACAAACACCTTAGGTCCCACCTATTTCACAAGAACCTCCACCACAACAAGAATGGAATAAACAAAGCAAAGAAACCTATAGAGTACTATAGATACGTTGGGTGCTAATACCTTCCCTTCGTATAACCAACCCTCTTACCCGGAATCTCTTCCCCACTTTAAGGTTATTGCAGCTTTTTTCCTTTTCCTCCTTTGGAAATAATAAAAAGTTTGGTCGATACAAAAGAAAAATCATTTTTTATGAGCACTCGAGCCCAAAGAAGGCATCAGGTGTCTCACCCACAAAAAAGAGGAACAAAACGATTTTTCGCCCGCGACACCTCCCAAAAACATACTTGCAACTTTGAAGCGCAAAAGGCCCGAGAATATCTCAAATATCAAATAAGTGTATAATAGGCGCTATTAATCCAAATTAGCGCTTAGGAGAGATAGAACGAAAATACAACACCTCTTGAAACTTTTAGATGATAACAATTACGTTTTTAGGCACCGAAGATGTGAGGATGGAGTAACAGTAAGAGATAGATATTTGACTCATCCTAATTACATTAAATTGTTTAATACATTTCCCACTGTGCTTATAATTGATTCAACGTATAAGACCAACAAATACAGGTTCCCATTGTTGGAAATGGTTGGTGTTACATCGACTGAGAAAACATATTTGGTTGGTTTTGCATTTCTAGAGAGTAAAAAGATGAAAACTTTGAATGGGTTTTAGAGGTTTGTCTGTCAATATTGAAGGACCAAGATGATATGCAAGAAAGTCATTGTTAGTGAACGCGATATCGTTTTGATGAATTCGGTTGTGTTCTGGACTAGCCCAATTGTTCCAATAGTCCCAATCCACTCATTGGTATAAAACGGTCCAATAAGCATTGACCAAATCCATGGAACCAGCTGAAGGCAATCTCCCTCCTATTGGGAACGACTACTCTCTAAACCTACCACGATTAAGGAACATCCGAACACGCTTGGCCTCCGTCCGCGACAACGGCTAGTCCCTTATGCCCGACTAGTCAGAGACCTAGTCAACTATCTCCTATATTTTGGGCCCGGAAGTCACGCCCCGACCCACAAATATACCGTGACCCAATCTTCACTAAAGGAGAACACTATAAATAGCCCTCTATCCCTAGAGGGCAAGGTAATCCAAACTTTACCTGAAACTCTCATATTTTCTATTATACCTTATTGTTCTCTTTCTTACGTTGGCATTAGAGAGCCTTGCAGGTACAACCCTTTTTTTCTCATCCATCACCGTGTTAGCTGAAGATTTCGTCTTGTAATATTTGTCCTTCGAAGAAGTGGAAAATCGAAGGAAAGATGGTTACTGATGGCCATCCCTTAAAAACAAAAGATGGCTACTGATGGCCATGCTTCGAGAAAAAAAGATTTCTAAGTTCATTATGAAGATAATGAATACTGAAAGCTAGCGAAAGTATGTGTCTTCGGGGACTTAGACAAAATTTATAAAATATATTCAAGTATTACTACTTAGCGTGTTTTCGTAGTGTTTTTACACTGCCACGCGTCGAAGACAGACTCAGGCGGGAAGATTTGAAATTCGAAGACGGTTTCATAACTGTCCAAGAAACAGATGGCATCGCTGGAAGTTCTTATGAGAGACGTGGCAGCAGATTAGTGTAGGACCGTTAAGGTCGAAACTAGTATAAATAGGAGTCTTAATGTTAGGATTATGTGTGTTCATCTTGTACAAATCACTCACATATTCACTCAAGTATCAAGCGTTAAGAGAAAGAGTTCGCTGAGAAAATGTACGTATGACACCACCACTTTAATACATGTGTATTATCTTTCGTTTTCGAATATCTTTCAGAATTACTGCATTCCATTTACTTCTTGCCATTTACATTTCTGTATCTTTACTTTAATGTCATTTACTTTCGAATTACTTTCATGTCATTTATTTTCAAAGTCTTTAATGTTTCTGCATTCTAAGATTCTTTACGTTTTAACAGTCCTTTTAGTTTCATATGTTATGTTACTTATCTTTTCATTAAAATCATACTTACATATAACAAAGTGATTATCAAGATTACTTGATCTTTAATCGAACAACGCTTATTGAAGAAGACGAATCATGAATATGGTTCAAATGAACATTGATAACAATCTTTTTGACTATGTGTCCTAGGATCAATCTAGTCGATCCTGCGAGTAACCAAATCATATTTATTATAGTTTGGAAGACTAGCGGTTGTTTACCGGAAATCACCGTAAACAAATTGGCACGCCCAGTGGGACAGTGTCAAGCGGATTGTTTTAATCAATTGCTTTATTTTTGTCTAGACAATATCAAGACCTTGTATGAACCTTAGGAACGGTAAATTAACGAACAGTGCACAACCGATTCCCAAACGAAGGTACAACAGGAAAATGGTCGTTACGGCCAGTGCAGGGGGTGATCAAGATCCCCCACAAGGTTCAGGATCAGGAGCGGCAAATTTGACTTCCACTCAAGGAACACGGGATACAACGGGTCCAAATGGATCGAGACCTGCAGATAATTCCCAGGCTATGCCTGAAAATAATACAGGACCCTCAGGGACTATTCCAGTTTCAGTGTCGACAACCGCACCCTCATCCACAAGTGCAGAGGACGTACCGTTTTCCTCGACAAATGCTGCAAACAATTTGTTTGGTCAAGGCACGAATTCGGCTTTCGAATGGAGACCAAATAATCCATATGGAATGCCATACCAATATGGAACAGGCGTACGAGGGGCAGGACCTATATATGCCCCAACTAACAATGCGACATTTTCACCGAATGTTGGTTCAGTGGGTCGAAGTGCACACAACACTAGTTTTTCTACCCAGATGCCCCACTTTACCACAAATAACCAAGCAGCATTTCGACAAGAAATGGATGCAAGCAACCATGATATGCTAGAGGCTTTGGCCAGAGAATTGACTTCAATTTTAAACCCACTAGTGACAAATATTGCTACTACAAATAGGGAAAACGTGGAGACTTTCCAAAAGATATCATCTCAAATGAATCGAATGGCAGAGTTCATGGGAGTAACACCACC